>NC_065517.1:8602100-8635664 GCF_006386435.1 Epinephelus moara | reverse complement strand
CCCTTTGTTATTCTGCGATTACAGATAAATTAATGAAGCTAAGATCCAGAAGTTAACGTTAGCTTAACTAGAGCCCTTTGGACAACAGCTAACAATGATGTACGTTCACCAAAGTACAAAACTAGAACAAAATAGGCTAATGAACTCCCAGCAAACAAGGTGACATGATGAACAACGCAGCTAGTAGCTAACGTTAGGCTAACTTTAGCTAACGTTATCATGTGACCGATGTGCTAATGGGAGTAAAGAAGGAAGTGGTCTTGAGTGGTCCAGTTAGAGGACAAGTTGGGGTGGTGGATCAAACATGGGACACTTCCCCAGGAGTTTTCCCAGGAGAACTTGTGGTGAACCTTGAGCCATTTTAAGGTACATCTTCACCGTGTTTGTTTTCCTAAACCTAACCTCTGCAACTTTACATTAACTTTACGTTAAGGATGTAACATCATTTGTGGGGTGCTAATTTATAGGATATCATCCGAACCTTTTCATGAGGATACTTTGTGCTAAAAAAGACTGGGGACATCACAGTGCAAGAGAAAGCCAAAGCTGAAATAACATTTAATGGGCCCTACTTTATTTAGTCATGTGATTATGCAATGTGATAATGAATTAATATGAGTTCAATAGCAGCATCGGCATGCTGCCTGTGCAGAACAGCAAGCTGTCATGTCACATCACGCCAAAAGAAATAACGTGCTGCAGGGATAATGTGGTTTTTTTGTAGGCAAAAGTTAGCATTGCCCTGACTCCCTCATAATAAAGCTAATGGAATTTTTTTGGATTATTGCAGAAAATAAGCGCCATGGTAAACAAAAGTTTATGATACTTAGGTTCTGTTCAGCAAGATAATTTTCACAAATGAACACCAGAGGTAAAAAGCTAACATTAGACAAAAAAAACCCCCCAAACAAACAAAAAAAAAGAATAAGTTACAAAATTCACAAGTGGAGTATTTACTGATGTAGCCTATTGTCGCAGAACAAAACGTGAAAGTCTCTAAAGCTTGTGTTAACCACAGACCTTATTTCAGGCATCTAACCAACAACACGTTCAAAAAAACCCACTGACTTCAATACGACTAAACTGGGAGTGCTAATACGCTAACTCATTTCAATGTTTTAGGACTCATTTCTGCTACTCTATTAATACAAGCCATTAATATGCACAAAAAGGAAAATGGTCCAAGGCACTTTTCTGGCAAAAAAAAAAAAGTTAAAAAGCCTTTAATCAGATGGCTATTTCATGGTGAAATTCTAAAAACAGACAGTGCTGGTACATGTTGAGATAGAGCTGGGTTACAACCCACGCATAGCAGCACACACTGCTTTCTTCAGGGTGTAACCCTGTAACCAAGCTCTAGCTCAACACGAGCCATGTTTTTAGAATTTCACCATGAAATAGCCATCTGATTAAAGGTTTTTTAACTTTTGAACAGTGCCTTGGACCTTTTTTCTTTTTGAAATTTTGTGTTTCCTACCAAGGGCAGCTTTGTAACACTTGTTTGAACTTCCAAGCTCTCCGACTTTTTTCCTTTTTCAAAAACCTATTGAATAAATAGTATGCTTGACAACCCTGTCATAGCATGCATACGCTCCCTGAATGGCCACATAGAGACAACTGAGGTTTTATCACTGACCCATTTGCATTAAAGCAGGAGTGCCTGACTTCCTTACCTTCTCATGTTTCACTAGGAGTTTGTTTTCAGACGTCTCGACTGTGGGCAATCTAAAGGGAAGCCATTTTAATCACTGCCAAATAAACAAACAACACAGTGTAGGTGGAAGAGCCAGTCATGTCGCCACACATGAATGATGTGGAGTGAAACTGACCACATGGTTCCCATAAGTGTAGACGTCTGGCTATCTTCATTTGTCAACAATGATTTCAGCAATCCTGCCATCGTACTGACAAGAGCAGTGACATAGGAAATGAAGCAGCCATCAGAGCAGCACACTGCAGCATTGTGACATTTCACAACTGAAAGTGATTTTTGTCTGAAGCCAGTGTATGAATGAAGAGCTGTGATCCTGGAATAATTTGAAATTAGACTATAAAAAGCCGATTAATGTGAGCAAGGCTGATTAATTAGCACATTAATTGATTTTCATTTGTATGGAAATATCAAACTGGAATTAAAAGGATTGTCTTAGCATGTGGTTGTCTTTAATGTAGATACATTGTGGATACAATTACTCCAGTTGTGTTTTATGAATAACGAGAATGTTGAGTCATTTGAGGCTCCATTAGTCCTGTTTGTGTCTCGTTTTTCATTCTGGCTGCTGCTCTTCCGGTAATTACAGCCAAAAATATATATTTTATTTCAGTACTGCGGCAAAAATTAGTTAGTTATAATATCATGTTCACTCTGAAGTTGCAATATCACACATCCTGTGACCCATTAACTAAAC
Source organism: Epinephelus moara (assembly GCF_006386435.1). Taxonomy (NCBI): domain Eukaryota; kingdom Metazoa; phylum Chordata; class Actinopteri; order Perciformes; family Serranidae; genus Epinephelus; species Epinephelus moara. The sequence goes on along the minus strand of NC_065517.1, from coordinate 8,633,256 downwards.
GCAAAGTTCTACAACATAACTAAAAACTAGAGCAACATTTCAGACAGAAATATGCCTAACAAATACATACTTGTGTCTTTGAATCTCCTAATTGGATCACAAAGAAATGTGGATTTCTGATGTACTTCCTCGTCTCCTGATGAACCAGTTTTCATAATTGTGACTCAAGGCGCATGTGAGTTTAAACACAGGGGAAATTTTGTGTGGAATGATTACTCTTTCTCAAGTGCTTTGCATTTTAAAACTTCACCGTAGTCGCAGACAGACTCCGGCAGGAATGTGATTATATCAACAAAACGGTGTCAGGTGCAAATGGCTTTGAGCTGCCCCACAACAATACCAGTTGAGTTTTCAACACTTGAGATTTCCACTGGGACGACCATTCCATATTACCTATCTATAAAAAGAAGCAAATTGCCTGCTTGCACAACCAAACCGCCATTTGACAGGGCCTCTGGGCTGCTTCTCATGGTCGCTATTAAAGCTCTGGGTGGTGTTTTCCTCCAGGGCCTGACAGGCAGACTTCAGACTGCCCCCACCCTGCCTCCTGGATGCCTGGATCAGCGTGCGCGCAGCTCCACTGCCTGTGGACGGTTTGTTCGCTACTTACTGACACAGCCTGAGAGGTGCATGGGAACAAGATACAACTGTGTACATAAGTATTTCCAACTTCTTTACACATCTCAGCAGTCTGTGGGACTCTGTCTGAGACGTGTAATTTGAGCCTGGAGGGGGGAAACACTGAGAGAGGAGTTAAGTGCTGCCTGCTGATGAGGACACTGGATGAATGTTTAACAGATTTCTCTGGAAAGGAATTCAAATTGTAAATGTTTGTCTATGTGTAGTTTTACTTCATATATAGTGTAAACTTGTACTCCACTTACTGTACGGCAATTCTTTTAGGAATTAAGAGGCATTTAGATGGAGCACTACAACATTCAACTGACACCAGAGCTGGTGATATTTTTTTAGCTCCTTGAGGAAGGTGACCTACAGCACTGGTTAACTTAAGGGGAAACTGCGTGTAAGGAATCACTGAGCTATAGAATGAATTTTAGAGATACACAGGGCCTTTCCCAAACCACCGCTTACACCCTCTCCCTACCCACTTTCACTCCATTCCTGTGTTCACGTGGAGAGTCCGCCACACTAAGTACCGTCCCAAACCAACTAGCAGGGAGTGGAAGTGGTTTTTAAAACCCTCCTAGAGTGAGCCTGTATCGATGCCAACTTACTGATCATGTGCAACACCGTATTGTGTTCATCTTGGAATACGCTAAATTTCTGTACAGCTAACCATACAAATGTTGACTGCTCAAACTAAAATAGCCATTTGATATTGTCATACAGATGTCCAGGATCAATTATACCTTTCTCTAGCCTCTAGAAAACAGTAGTTGTGTTCATTTTACTGTAAAGTGCTGTAAATTTACAGGAACTGTTGCAAAAACTAAGCAGTGTGTTAACATCAGAGTGAAAAAAAAAGTTGTTTACAAAAAATAAAGTAAAACAAAAAAAAAAGGCCACCAAAGATGCTTAGGGGTAACTTTTATTTCCATTTATGTATTATTTATTTTATTGATTTATTTATTTATTAGCTTTTAAAAACTGTGTTTACTATCATCATTATTCTATTAATTTACTTATATAATGACAAAAGGATAAAATACAAAAATTCAGGTAAGCAGCAGCACATAGCCTACAGATCAAATAGTGATACAAATACAATTGACAAACCTAAAATGGGAGTTCCTTTTAATTCCCTCCATTGTTACAAAAAAATACAACAGCTCTACTTTCCAGAGGGGGAAGTTTGTCCCAGAGCTTACTATATTTATGCCATACACCTTGATGAAGGGTGCTTCATTCAGCTTTGAAAGTGACTAAAAACTGAGCTGCACTATGGAGAGGCCCATAGACAGTATAAAAATGATGGACATAGCCTTCATGACATCACCCATTGGTTTGTAGACTTCTATTGGAAGCCTCGATTTGGCATTCGAGCCCTCTCCATTTTGGATTTTTACAACAAGAAGTGATCATATTGGACCAAACGGCAACCTCCGATGCTAAAAAATGGAAGTGCCAAAAACTGCAGTTCTTTTAATGGCCACTTGAGGCTGGCTCCAGAAGTGAGAAAATCCCCACAGACCTCCCCATGTTACAATGCCCAACTTTAGAGCAGAAATAAACATGTTTACAGCCTGGTACAAAAAATGGTGTGGGTCTCTAGAGCTAATTTCCCTGTTTCTGACAACTTCACAGTGGATGGATTTTTAAATATCTCACAGGTTTACATTTTATTAAGGCACAATGCAATGATGTGCACCACAAAAAACTGTCCATCTCCACCCAGAAATAACCATTGTAACATTTTCACTGACCTCTATGCTGCGTTCTACTGTTTACTAATCTGTTTCTGGTGCATCCGTGACATTGAATGTGACACACCAGTAAAAAATAAAATAATAAAATGTGCTCAACTACTGCAAAACTGTGTACACAGCTTTCAAAGCCCTTACCAGAGCAAGATTATAAGCCTCATTGAAAATAATTAAACCCATTCGATCATCATTATTTTTTATTCCATTGAATTCATTAATGTAAGACATTGGGCTTGTTTGTTTGTTTATTTACACATATAAAAATATAAAAAGATACGATACATAATTTGCAAAGCAATGTGAAGGAGAATTATCTAAAAATCCTCCAGGGGCTTGAAAAATGGGTAGCATGTTACAGGAAATAATTACAGCTATACATAGCTTGTGTGTTGTGTAGTATAGTCTGTGTCAGATGCTACCTAGAGAATTCATACTTAAAATCCAGTCAGTAAAATCAGTGTGCAATAGCAGAATATTAACTTCTCCTCAGGTCATTCAAACAACCAAGTTTTCAGAGATAACCGACGATATGACCTCAGTGTTCTCCATGGTAACTACAATCCAGATAGGGATATTACTTTAAATGATATTTGATAAAACGTGCAATGCATTTTATAAGTTTTATTCTGAATTTTTCCCAACCTGGTCTTCACACCTCCTACATCTGGTGGTTATTATGTAGGCTGATTCCTTTTTTTTAAAAACTGGAATCAACCTTAATATACTCAGTATTTAATTTTGACTTGTTTTTACACCAAAAATAAATAAATACATTCAAATAATTAAGTATTTATCTAAAACTGTAATATAATTGGACAGAAGCTGAATGAATAAAATCATTTATATTCAAACAATTCATAAAAATGTAGCAACTTTTGTTTTGGTGTCTTGGGTGATGGGGGAGGGGTGTGTTCAGGGAATTTGAACTCGGTATTTCTAGAATCCTTAAGGCCCTGTTTCTTTTTTTCCTTTTCAAAGCATACAATAATACAGTAGGTGTTGTCTTATTTTGCAAGCAGCCTCTGGTTCTATTCATTCAACCTGCTGAGACTTGAGACATATTTGATCTAAACTAATCTCAGCTGCAATCTGAATGCCTACAGCACAGACTGACAGACTATTGTTTGGTGCCTGTTCTTTTTTCTGTTTGGGTCCTGTGTTGATTTGAGTGTTTCTAGTGTACAAACACATTTTCTACGTTAGAATTTTATTCATAAGATACTTTTTATTACAGCTGTGATATCTTTTCTTTAGATTCTCTCTCTTTTAGCAGGTTGCACCATACTGGAATTATAAAACCATATTTTGTTCAAGGCAAATTTAAAAGACTTGAAAATAATTTTTTTCACTAATTTTCTTTCATTTTTCACACTGAGTGAATTGAAATAACATAACTGATAACTTGATTAAGACAATGCATTTCAGTGAATATGTTTTTAATCATTGCTGAATTCTTGTATGTGCTAGTGAGAAGCTCCAAAATCTGACATACTGTATGAGAGTTAGCTGCTGCTAGCGTGTAATCACTGCAGAGGATGGTGGTGTCCCCCGCCCCCACTTCCCCATCCCCAAATATTTGTAACAAATGCCTCCAAAAGCTAAAACTAATTTTCTCTCCTCAATATTCTGTGTTAAACCGACTCCAAAACCCTCTAAATGCTCACTGACCTCCTCTCGCTTCATATGGGTTTCCATGTCAACCAGTAACACTGAACACAACAGCTGTGCGCATTTCTCTAGAGTGTTCCAAAGTTTTTGGTTGTTTTGTATCCTCAGCATGCCTTGCACAAATGATCCCTCACAGGTCTATGCAGGTAAAACACAGTCTGATTAAATCCCAGTATCATTAATGCATATGTTGAATATAAACCAGTGTGTTCCTGTTGTTGTGTACACATCTGGACTGGTGTTTTTAACAAGCTGTTTTTAACTGAATAACCTATTTTAATCGCTCACTGAAGATTTCATCTTTGGGCCTCTGAATAGGGTTGTATTGAGTTTGGATCAGTCAAACACAGAATAATGAACAACCCAACTGCAAGAAAAAAAATTTGGCATTGCATGTTTCTGCAAACCATGGATATGATACAAATGTTGTATGTTTCAAATGTAGCAAATATGTTGAAACTACATTTCTTTATGTTTCAGTTTTGTAATTTGCTGTGTGGCAGCACTGTGTGTGGTTCGGTTTAGGTGCAAAAACCACATGGTTAAGGTTAGAAAAACATCATGCTTTAGCTTAAAATACCTGGTTTGGTCACTAGAAACATGGGTGAAAATGTCCCAAACTGTTGTCAAAAAATGCCTGCTTTGTTGCCACAAGTACAGCTAGAAATGTCCTGAACTCTTAATAACAATTGTCACTACAAAAGCAGCTGAAAATGTCCTGAACTCCTGTTAAAGATATGCCATTTGGTCACTACAAACATATTAGAAATTAAAAAACACCCAGTTTGGTCGCTATGAACACAAAAATGTATTGCATTGAAAAATATACCTGGTTGGTTGTACCATCATGGCTGGAAATGTTCAGAACTTTGTTTTAAAAAATACTCCATTTGGTCACTACAAACAGAGCTGAAAATTTATCGCATTGACACATACCCAGTTTGGTCGCTACAAACACAGCTGGAAATTCCCCAAACTCTTGTTGAAAAATACCCGGTTTTGTTGCTATGAGCATGGCTGGAAATGCCCCTAACTGTTGTAATAAAACACCAAATTAGGACACTAAAACATGGCTTGAAATGTCCCAAACTCTTGTTAAACCTGGTTTGGTTGTACCAACACGGCTGAAAATGTCCAGAACTTTGTTTAAGAAATACTTTGGTCGCTACAAACACAGCTGGAAATGCCCCTAACTGTTGAAATAAAACACCAAGTTTGGACACTAAAAACATGGCTGGAAATGCCCCAAACTCTTGTTAAAAAAACACCAAGAAAATGTATTGCATTTAAACATACCTGCTTTGGTTGCTACAAACACAGCTGAAAATGTCCTTAATTCTTGTTAAAGAAAATACCCAGTTTGGTCACTACAAACACAGCCAGAAATGCCCCAAACTCTTGTTAAAAAATACCCGGTCTTGTTGCTTCGAACATGGCTGGAAATGTCTCAAACTCTGTTGCAATACTACATTACACATCATCATTGAATGCTGATTGTAAAACAATGATTATAGGGGATTAAAATCTGAAGGAGTGTCAAATCCCCCCCACACACACACACACACAAAATGGTCCTGTGGTGACGTGAAGTTGGGTCCTTGTCAGTGATATCATCTGGGAGTCCTTAAAACACAATAGGTCCATTAGGTGTGTGTGTGTCAGTCCACAGTTTGCAGTAACACTTTGCCTCAGCTTTTTGTTGCGACAGCTGCGTCTTCTTACAGCCGCTCCCTTGTCATTGTTGCCTGTTATGACAGAGCTCCTATTGAACAGAAATTAGCTTGAAAAGGCTCCACCAGCACAGAGCTGGTGCACGCCAACACGCAAAGTTTCACAGCTCTAACCGCCTCCGAGTGACCTTTGACATGTCACACACTTATACTTTTCACTGTTAGCCAATCAATTTGGCAACAACAAGGCAAGACGATAGCAGCTTCATTACTGTCAGTGTTGAACATAATACCTCTAATGCTTAGTGTCACTTCCATACGAGGATAACAGGAAAGCTTTAATTAGAGGACGCCATGGCAACAGTAAGCGTGTTTAGGTTAGATACAATGAGGTGTAACAGACAGCCTCCAATTTAGTGAGATATCTCACATTAGTCAAGCAGTTAGAGCCACTGTTAAGATAGGCAAGGTGTTAAGAAAATGACTGGCAAACAGTAAGAATATACAAGTGCTGTGATGTCTGTTGGCTTCATCTTGTCCTTTACTGTAAATATATATTCCAAAGAGGAAGTGGAGCCTGTGCCTCTCACAATGGAAGCAAAGCCAGAAAAATAACACTCAATACACAGATATTTAGTTTAAAAATCTGACAATCTTTCCTACCATTTATAACAACATTTACTCGAAAAGAATGGTAATCTTCTTTGCAACTTGTCCAATTAAAGGCTGAAACGCCAACAAAATGGCTGTAGCTCCCTAAAAACATCAGCATGTCAAAGGATCATTTTAGCACCTTATTTCTACCAGAGAGGAAAAGTTACATTGACAAACTCTATCTCAGTGTCCCCTCTCCTTACCTTGTTTATTTTGGAGAAATCCCACTGAATGGCCAGTGGTGACATACTTTAATATTTATTTAATCAAATCACAAGGTAAGGTCATCATTTAAACTTACTATGATCAAAACCAGGCCTTACATAGTTTAATTGGCTTCAACTTCTACCGTTTTTCTGGCTAAAATTAGCAAAATGCTTTCTGCATCTAGGTATACTGAGTGTCAGGATCCCACAGCTCTCATATAGGCTATATCTTCCTGCCGATGCCTCACGTGTTGTTGCTTAAAAGCTCAGTTTTTTGGTTCAGCAGCTTGTTAAACTTAGTTATGGATTCTTTACAATTTTGGTTAGTGCATCCCTTCACAAAGCAGCTTTTAGGTATTTTTGTGTTGTTTGCTAGCAGATGTAAATGACAAGGAGGCACCCTCATGCAACAAAATGGCAATGGAGAGTGATGAATTGTTTCCCCTACGTTAGGGGCCTGAACTTGCGTAAACTTAATTGGCTTGTATTCGTTGCCTTTGTTGGTTGGATTGGTTAGGTTTAGGCAAAAAGAGTGTGATTGGTTAGGGTAAGGGCGGGTCATGTCTTGGCTTTCTTAGGGTGCATCAAGATAGCTAATGTTAGCATTAGAGGAAACATTGGAGAGATTCAGCCCTACATGTTTGAGAATCAGTCTGATCTAGATTCAGATGTGCAGTGTGTTATGCACCAAAATCAGCAACTAGCAGACATATCAGAATGGTGAGTGTAGTTAGCATCTTTTATTTATGTTCTTTGTTAGCTTGTAGGCTAAATGGCAGTGACACACTGAGTGAGTGGTTGCGAAACATATATTATATCTACTACAGTGTTACAGTGTGTCCTCATTGGTCCAATTTACATTCAAAAGCTGTACATTCTACCATGATTTCTGTCACAAAATTCACTATGCTAATGCTAACTCTGCTCTGTGTACTGACAAGCACGCTCTCTGCTGGAGGTTTCAGGGTTTTTTCCCCTGATATTGGGTTTAAGTATTAGACAGCATTTAGCTTTCATAGTAGTGACGTATACTTATCTAGCTTACATTTGAATCTCAGATTTTATGGAAGTGCACAGACATTGCCTCCTTCAGTAGAGGAATGTTAAAAACACCTCTTTAGAGACTATCTTTGCACAGATACAAGTTAGTATATTCAAGGTCAGACATTTTAGGGGACATAAACATAAGATAAATACATTTTTGAGTGGAGAGGGACTTTAAAGACACTGACTCTAAATAATACCAGAATAAGACTTTAAAAATCATCATAGTTGTGGAATGTGTAGGCCTACTCCTTGGCTCTTTATAATCTCCAGATTTCCAGAAATACGACTGAGAATATTGGACACTAAGGTAACTATGGCCCTGTTACAGTGTCATCATTACTGATGGAAATTATGTCCAAACCTATGAAAATAAGACCCTAGTTGTAATAAACTAGAATAATCCTTTGCAGCCGCTAAAATGTTTGCAGGGCTTCCACTCGTCCTTAATTTTTAAGAGACCCATTCCTAACAGGAGGAAATCTCCCTCACAGAGGAGGAAAGAACACACACTAATGAATCAAATCAAATATTGTTGATTAAAAACCTCTGAAATCCTGTCTCACACACTGACTGATACTGGTGTAGTGATGGTGTCATACAGACAGTTTATGATAAAGGTAACATTAATCCAGATTAATTCAACAATCATTAGTTATACACTTTCGTGCAGGACTCGGCTGTGTATCAAGGGCAAAAAGGATTAGCTGCAATTTGCATAATAAACAGGCCAAACAAACAAACAAAAACAGAAAAGCAGAGGTAAATAAACCTTGAAGTGAGTCCTTGTCTGCTGCTGTCCATTTTTATGTACACAGTTTATTAATCAATATTTGTGGCCATAATTACAGCTGTTTTGCTTGTTGGGAGGTAATGGAGATTAATTAGTGACCTGCAACAAATGCTGTATGTATAAAGGGATAATGAGCTCTGCTTTATGCTTTAATTTTTAAGTGATATTTCAAGTCATCCAAGAAAGTGGGGAAATTAACTTTAGACTTTTTAATTGTGTGGAGGTTTTTTTTTTGTTTGTTTATGTTTGTTTGTTATTTAAGACCCCCGGTGGTTCCATCTTTATGGTGAAAGTCTCTCAAGCAGCAGAGCAATAATGAATCAGGTCCTGTCGTCTCAGTGGGACTTTCCCTTATTTAAGGTGACCTTCCACAGATTAAAAACACCATTTAGTGTCTCGCCATCAAACGCTATATTGGGCTGAACATTAAAGACACTGTCACAAATTAGAATCCAGGAGCTGAACGGAGAGGCTTTTACACTGTGTCTGAAACTCTTTAATTACTTTATCATAGTTAGCTTTATTTCCTTAAATATGCCATTCTGTTTCCCTGTAATGCGTTTCAATCTTCTCTTTCTACTCTGCATATGACACCATTCACACATATGACACCATTCACACATTCCTCCATCCTGCTGCTCTTCTGATTTTTCCCCATTTGATGTATTTTGTGTGTGAGTTTTCCCGTATCTGAATTAAGCATAGATGTCATTTACTCTGGGGATGCTGAGGCCATGTCCCTGTCACTTTTTGAAATGGAGAATTTTGTCCCCATCACCTTTTGAGCATAATTTATTAAAATGTTCTGAAAAATAGAACATTTTTAGAATAGAAATGAGAGCTCTTTATTCCCACAATAAGACAATGACAATGCAATGTCAATATAAAAGAAAAAGATGTGCATTGTCCAAAAAGTAAATTAATGAATGAATCAGTGATGTGAATGGGTGCCACATGCACATTTACAGAGGCTACTTCCCCAAACAAAAGACACAAAAGAGGATGGAAGAGCAAATCATGCTTACATGTGTGCTGACTCAGCAGAAATAACATTCCATGAGAAAAGTTAATCTACAGGAGAATGAATATTTAAAAGCAATACAGAATGCCTGAGAGCCTAAATGCATTAAATCCCATTATATTTTTTTAATTGTCACCTGCTGCCTGGATTTTGTATTTTCCTTTATATTAATAAAGCCATTTCCACCATAAATTGGTGCATAAAAATTCACCAGAATGCAGGAAATTAAGTATTTGATGCTGAAAAATTCCTAAGTGGGGACCCCCAGACCCCCTGTTTATATGAAAACCTGGATTAAGAGCCAACATGGATTTCAAACTGTAAAGCCCTCTGAAACAAATAAGCAATATGGCCTTTTCAGAAAAGATTGATTCGATCTGATTTATTTCTCCACCTTTCTCTCTGCTGATTGTGAAGAATCCACACCCATCCAGTGGCGGAGGAACCATTCAGGGGCTGAATACTGTGGGTTCACTTAGTGTGGGCTTTGGAGTCCCAGAGCTGAGCATTTTTGGGTCTCTATCTCCTCACACACTCACACACTGAGTCTGTTAACATCCAAATCAAGTCCACAGGAGGAGGAGGAATACATAAGAATGGATAAATATACCCTGTGCGGGTGATGAGTGTGCATGCAAACTATTCTGTGTCACACAGTGTTGCAAAAATCCAAACTGTCAAGATGCAGTGATGGAAGTAACTAAGTACATTTAATCAAGTACGGTAATTATTTTAAGGCAGTTGGTGCCTGCTTCATATTTGTTCCCCACTACATTTCACAGTGAACTACAGTTATGTGACAGCTACACTGCTGTGTAAAATCAAAACAGCTTCATTTTGGTCAAAAATGACTTTCTGTACTTTTATGAAGAATAACCACTGTGGACAAAAGTTTTTTTTTAAATAGTGGGTTGTGTTTGTCTTAACTGAGAAAAGTTCTGGACAAACCAAGGCTTTGTTTTGTTGTGCTTAGAAATGCTTTGTTTAACCACGCATGAAGTTACTGTTTTTGGTGTTGCAAGCTGCAGTTTTTAAGGATAGGAAAAATAATACTGTTTTAATTCAATACAAATGTTAGTTTAGCCAATTTGGTCCAAGTAATACAAGCTGCTGATGTACCATGAAAAGACAATCATGAGGAAGTGGTTCTATATCAATAGATTTTATCTAAGTCATAATTATTGCCGCATTGCTTACTGTAATCAACCACAGATTGAGAGATCAAATGGAAATTAATGCCGTTTGACTCAGCATGAGCTCTTGTTATTATGCAGACAATGCAGAGGCAGAGTACCTTAACTTCTGAATAAGGGTCAGAGGTCAAATCTGAGCTCAAGATTTTTTTTTTTTTAGATAAATACCTTCATTTAATAATGAATTTTAAAAAAGAATTGCCACTTTTCAAATATTATGTCTACAGTTTATTTAGCTGGACACAGAAACAACTTTAACGTCATTTTCACTCTGGTGAGTTCAGGTTTTTTGCCTTTACAGGGCAATGTAGTCACTGAATACTTTTCAGACTAAGGCAGCTTTCAGTACTTCATGCTTGTGACCCCTCACAGAAAAGCAATGTTTTCTTGTGTCCCTTGTGCTGTCTTAGATATCTCTGAGTTAGCAGTTCCACCAAAAAGACATTTAACCTCTCAATTTCTAATATGGTTTCATTTTAATTGCTGTGTAAAGCCCATTAATGGGCAAATGATACAATGTTTTACAAGAAAAAGCTGAAACTAGAGAACAGTCACATAAATTTAATACAAACTTGTAAAGCAATTTGTGTCCAGTTACATGTTTTTTCAGGAACTACAATATGTTTTAGTTGATTTTTGAACACTCAGCTGAATGTGTGTGTGTTGTCAAAAACTGCGTTTTGTTATTTTGCTGTTGTGTCTTAACTGTTTTGAGGATTTTTAAATAAAAAATTACTATAAATAATTGTAATACGTATGTATAATCTTTAAAAAAAAAACTGCATGCGGAGGCCCTCATAGACAGCTGTCTGGTTTGCGGCTGTGACAGGTTGGCGCCTGCCAATGACACCACACCTTCTCCTCCTGGCATAGACAGATTTCAGGGTTGGACGCAGGAGATACATCCCCCTCAAAATGTAGAGCATGTGCATTTGTCCCCCTGAGTAAAAACATTAGCAGAAGACTTTTATTTTGACAAAAATAAAGACATTTACACCATAAACTGCAGAAAAGGCACAAGTTGGTGCTTAAAAAACACCAGAATGCAGGAAATAAAGTGTCTGATGCTCAGAATTTTCTGGCGGAGGACCCTGATACCCCCCGTTTCATAAGTGACCCTCCTTATGTTAAAAAGAAATCGACGCCCTCTCCTCCTGGCCACCCACACAGTTGGGCCGCTCTACATATAGTGCAGCTGCCAGAATGAAAGTTTGCCTGAAACCTGCATTTAAAGAAACGTAAAAGTCAAATTCACCAGTCTTGAAGTGCAAAGCAGTGAGCTTTGAAGTGTAGTTTGTGTATGCCAGTAAAAATAAGAAAACACACCAATAAGAAACAGAATGTGAAACTAATCTCTGTTAGAGATGGTGGAAAGTGTGTGTGTGTGTGTGTGTGTGTGTGTGTATGTGTGTGTGTGTGTGTGTGTGGAAGTAATTCATGTGTCAAAAAACAGGGTCGAAGGAAAAGTCATGATGAACAGATGAATGTTTAACAAAGTTTTAAAGGTATAAAAACTCTGAAACTTTACTGTGCTTATTGTTTTTCAGTCGAGCCATTTCAGCCACCCAGAATCCTCCTGGCATAGGCTTCTGTGGTGTGTGTGTGTGTGTGTGTGTGTGTGTGTGTGTGTGTGTGTTTAGACCAACTGTACCAGAGCATCCCTTGCCCTTTTCCTGAAGAATCCCAAAAATATCTGAAGTAAGTTGTGACAACATTTCCCTCACAGCGCATCCCCCCCGCAAAACCCCATCCACCTCCGCGCGCCTATTGGTCCTGGTTTTTCCTTCGCCGCGTCACGATTGGACGAGTCCTCCGCCCGTCTGTTTGACTGACACCACCGGAGCCACAGTCTCCTCCCAGCGCCAGCAGACGCTATTTGAGTGGGGACCAGCGGATTGTTGTACATAGAGCCGGTTTAGTGTCGTCAATGGGAAGCACACGAGACGGTGGCAAAGCGAGTTACGGTCTAGATTGAAATCCGCGGCTGCACCATGCTCTCCAGGTCTATCCCGTGTCTGTGGATTACATTTTGCCTTCATTTATGCTGTTATGTAGACAGCGGAGAAGCACAGAATGCGAAAGAAGGTAAGTTCTTAAAGTTTGGACTCTCTTCCATCCCATCGCGTTTGGAAGACATCCTCCAGAATTAATAGAGAGCTTTCCAAATTCAGCAGCTGCTTTGACTGTTTTTTCATATGTTCTCTTTAAATCCCACGCGATGTTTGAGTTCCCCTACAAAGCAGGATGTTTTACAGAGCCAGTGCAGTCAGATGAGGCCGGTGTGCGGGGATGACAGCGCTGTCTGCTCCCGGGCTGTTTGCGAGCGACCTCTCGGTGTTTTACGCACGGCAGTTAAACGCCGTAGAGCACGGATTAGACGCAGGAGCTGTTGTTTTTATTTGACTCCAGCGCCAATGCGTTATCGGCATAACTAGCCTGCTCGTTATAGATTAACAATCTATCACGGCAAACTAGGTAATATCAGCAGATCGATCGTCCCAGCAAGCTCGCCTGCGTGGAAGTGAGTGAGCCGTCGATCTGGACGCAGTTACGGAGGGTTATTTCCTTCCAAAGTGGCCTCGGCTCTCTAACAGTCCAGTCTTGTTTCATATAGGAAAACACGGCAGATTGATGCGGAGCTGTAATCTGCCTCAGACGCTCAAGTTGACCAGAGTCAAGGCTGTAAAACACTAAAAATAAGAGGGCATTTAAATGTCTCCAAATGGCTAAAAATGGCACTTTTAATTGATCAGATTGAAGGTAAATTAATGAAATTAAGTCATGCGTAAAAAGAGAAAATCACAGCACAGGTATTGATTTTCTCCACACTCAAACTACAGTGCAATAACGGAGCGCAGTCTGGATGTAATAGCTGATATGAATTGTAAATCCTCGGCGCTTACATGCGGGATTTCGCAGACCTCCATATCACACAGTCTCCTGTAAGATACAACCAGAGCATTATTTTTTTTACGGCAGTGCGTCCTGGCTGCTGCCCCTCTCATCATGGAGCTGTCTGCTCAGACCAAATACAATTAAAACAACTTCATTTTTTTTATGAAACCCGCCGTGGTGCCGCTTTGCGCTCTCGCACGCTTCCGGAACATAAAACAGGCTGATTTGACAATTCTCCCTCTCAGATTAAAACTGCAACAAGCCGCATGTTAAACGGCTTCACTGCAGTTTTAAGGTCGTTTGCTGCTGAGAATATTCTTGAGTTGAAGCGCATGTACTGTATGTGCGTCGGGATGGAAGCGGCTGCTTTGACCTTAACGCAACAACTTCCACTCCAACAATGAGTTTTAATAAACGGATGCGTAAAATAAACCCACATTTCGAATAAATTTGGTGACATTTTACGCGCAATGCTTCCAAACATGCGTGTTTCCTTCTAGGCTCTTAATGTCTTCTTTATTCCCACTGTCAGCGTCTTCATTTGTGTCTCACAAAGTTCCCCCGCAGACATGAGGACCTGTCTACTGCAGTGTATATATTCTTATTGAATGTTTTAGCTGCTGCCGCTGCTAGAAATTAGGTCACGGGTATATGCGCTATAGATACCGATGTGTGGCCTATCAGTAATACCCAGCCCCGGTGCCCCGGTGAGATTTAACCACCTGCCTCTCGGTTTCCTGTCACTAGTGATTCTGCTGGACTCCAAGGCACAGCAGACAGAACTGGAGTGGATCTCCTATCCTCCCAATGGGGTAAGTCTGCAGAAGCATCACACGGATATACTCCATATATGTTCCCCAGCTCTCTGATGTCCCACATCTGTGACAAGAATAATAATATTTAGAGGAGGCATGCAAGGGCGTAGAATTTGTTTCAGCACTGGGGGGACACATCTGAAAGAAAAGGGTTAGGGGGGGAAATTTGAGCGTCAAACACTTGATATATTCTGGTAAATTTGTATGCACCAAATTGTGCCTTATCTGCATCAATTTATGGTGTACATGTCTTTAGTGTTGTCAAAATAAAAGTCCAGATGTTTGTAATGCGGGAGGGACAAATGTCCATGTTCTTAATATTGAGGGGAACGTGTCCCCCGTGTCCCACCCAAAATCTGCACCTATGCGTGAAACAAACACAAGGATCAGTAGCCGATATTCCCCCTGCCCTCAAAAGTCTCCTCGAAGGAAAGATAAAGAATGCAAGAGGCTGTTTCTGCTACTAAACTCTCCCGGCTTTTGACATTCAGAGCACAAAGGCCTTAAGCAACCCACTTCCAACTTGCTAGTCTGATTAAAAGCAGGCTGTGAGAAACTTTTAAATAAATAATGTGAGCAGAAGCAGATAAACGGAGCACAATCATCCTTTAAAAGATGTGTTTGTGCGATAAAAACGCAACTGCTAATCTCCCTTCATTCACCGCAGTTTGTTGTATACAGTAAAGTCTGAAACATTTCATATACCTTTGTCATTTTCATTACAGAGTAATCACCTCCGGTTTGATTGCCAATCATTGGGTGTCTGTCTCAGTTTAACGGCTAGATTCAAAACGGTGATGTTCTGTCGTGAGTGCATTCCTTTAAAAATGTATGTCTTCTCGTTTCAGTGGGAAGAGATCAGCGGCTTGGATGAGAACTACACACCCATTCGCACATACCAGGTTTGTCAAGTCATGGAGCCCAATCAGAATAACTGGCTTCGGACTAACTGGATAGAGAAGGGCAATGCCCAGAGAATTTTTGTGGAACTGAAGTTCACCTTGAGGGATTGTAACAGTCTACCTGGTGTGGTGGGCACATGCAAGGAGACGTTCAACCTGTATTACCAGGAAACAGATTCGGAGGTGGGAAGGAGCTTACGGGAGAACCAGTACGTGAAAATTGACACGATCGCCGCAGATGAAAGCTTCACCCAGGGCGACCTGGGCGAGAGGAAGATGAAGCTGAATACAGAAGTGCGCATAATTGGCCCCCTGTCCAGGCGGGGCTTCTACCTGGCCTTCCAGGATGTCGGGGCGTGTATCGCCCTGGTCTCTGTCAAAGTTTATTACAAGAAGTGTTGGTCTATCATCGAGAACCTGGCCACGTTCCCCGACACCGTGACGGGATCGGAGTTCTCCTCGCTGGTGGAGGTCGAGGGCATGTGCGTGAGCGACGCCGAGGAGGAGGCCGACAACTCTCCCAAGATGCACTGCAGCGCCGAAGGGGAATGGCTTGTGCCAATTGGGAAATGTATATGCAAAGCTGGATTTCATCAGAAAGGAGATGCGTGTGAACGTGAGTAACATTTTTTTTTTTTGTCAAGAAACAATAATTTAATTTGCTCATTAGCATTTGCAGAGTTGTTTCTTCTTGAATTAACTTTCAGAAATCAGTCAGGGGCATCCTGGATTTCTCACAGCAAAAAGGTGCGCCAAGAAAAAATACAATAAACTGGGGAGTATTTGTGATTTGATTATGCAAAGCAGGTAAATGACAATTTAGGCATCACTGGCTGAATAGTTGGCAAATGGGATTAAAGCAGCTGATCTGACAGCAGTAAAGATGCATAAAGTATTGAGGCCAAACATGCTCAGTATAATAATTGAAATCTGTGTTAATTGATTACGAGGCCCTTCATAGCCAGGATTCTGTTGACACTGGGATTAAATAATAACTTGAGTTTAGCTCCTCAGCTCCAATACTTCTATCTTTCTTAGTGGCGACGAGCCAAAACAATCAGCAGCAGAATACAGAGGTCTAGAGGAAGTCCAGCCGTTCCTTCAGTATCATTGTACCGCGGGCAAATGACCCTGACAGAGAGGGAAAACAAATAGCCGTCGCACTGTGGCATTTAGGCCTCAGGATATTTATGAAGGAGCCTAACAGGAAGGGCAAACGCAGCCTCGCTGTGGCTCATTCTTGCCTTGTTGTGGTGCTGGATCGTGCCGCTACAATTAACAATAACCTGCTCTCTGTCACTCTGAATGCTCAGAGGATTATTTTCAGTGGGCACCTGACTTGAAAGATAAAAATCACCATGGATTAAACGGGGGTGACTTAGGTCATGGAACTTAAGTGGCCTGCCTTGTCAAGCCTTTTTTTTTTTTTTTTTTGCAAAGTGGGCAACCTCAATCTAAGCAGCTTATGAGGAGCAGCAGCCAGTAATAATTGAATGGAATGTGTCTAAGAACAAATTAGTGTCCCTGGCAGACAAGCTTTTATGCCACGCTGTCATCCATTAGGGACCCCACTGAGGGAGGTGTGTTAATGAAATGTATTAGGCCATGTAATTTAGAGCAACACAGCCCACCTCAAGTTGTGCTATGTCTCTGATGTTAGCGGGCGATCACTGATTCAACCCCACGGAGCTCCTTCTTATTGTTCTTGTTGTTTTAATATGCATAGATGTAAGATCCAGTTGTGCCCTTTGGTGGAAAGAAAGCCCACGATTTATTTCCACAGGGAGAGCGATGCAGCACAACAACAAATAGCTCCGTCTTGTCAAAGTAATTTTAGCAACCTTTCCTTATTATGTCTTGGTGCAAAGCCCTCAGAACAGAGAACTGTGGCATCTCTCTATTAATTAATCTGTCCACACGTCAACTAAAACAAATACCGAGATATTCTAGACAAGCAGTACGGTGAAACCTACCCTCAGGTTGGTTAAAGTCTGAGAAAGAAGGCTCCTTAATGTGTACGCGGATCAAATTCCAGTCTTGACACTGCACCTTTATGAGCTTTATCTCCACTGAGGCATGAGAAGCCTTTGTATTAAGGGGTAGTTAATCTAAATAAAATGAGAATCACGGTGCACCATCAGCACTTCTTCCAGCGGCTCCACTGACATTAAATTGTCCATTCAGTAGTTTCCCCGAGCACAATCTAAAAGCTATTCAAAGTATTTCTATCAGCCGAACAGCGGAGCAATAAGTCCAAGTGGCTGTGACCGTTAAAAATGTGAAATCCTGGCATTTGGACCTCGGACTAGCTTGTCTTAGCGGTGTAAAAGTACATCTCTATAATGGTGCCTCAGGGTGATGCTGCACCTTTATTACAAAGGCTTCAGTATGCTTCAAACAAAGTAGTTCGTACGGAGTGTGGTCCGAACAATTCTGAAGGCAATAGTGTTTATACCTGTGGGGCAAACTTCACGAGGGGAAAATTCTGCCGTCATTGAGAGCGGGGAGATGAATTGTGCGAATGGGGGTAACAGAACACACTTTTAGGAAAGTCTTTCCTCAAAAACCTTATAGGCGATGCACTCATTTGTACACATAAACATGACAGAAATGGATGAAAAAATGTATAAAAATTGTATGAGGTCAAACCCATCCTGCCTTCAAACCTCCGCCAGTTGTTGCAAAAATGGGTCAGTATGTCCTCATACAACAGTTCACGAGAACTTAGGAAAATGCACACAAAACTCATATGTTATGTACTTGTAACCTCGTATATTAGTGTGACATCTATGGAATCACTGCCCTAAGAATGACGTTACATACTTAATGTAAAGTTACATAGGTTTGTTACAGGCGTGTTGAGTTACTTTGGTTAGGTCTAGGAAAAGAAACATGGTGTCTATGTATCCTTAAGTTACTCAAAGTTCACTTGGTTTCACACAGTTATGAAGCCTGGTCTCCTGGGGGAAAGTCCCATGTTTTATATCCCATTTAGTACCTCCTTAGGGGGACCTGTCCTTCTTTACTCCTGTCAGCGCATTGGTTACATGACTGCAGCCTTCCCAAATACATGGGTTATAAGCAAATTACAGGCTCATGATTATGTGGGATATACATGAATTTTGGGGGTATACGTACAAACAGCGCATGAGAACAGTCCGAATGGGTATAAATGTTGTGGATTCTGAAAGGTACAAAAGTTGTTGCAAACCTTCTTATTCCAACATTCGGGAGATGCTGTTTGACTCTCCAGCTCAAACTTTGGAGCAATCTGATGGCCAGGATTTTAAATTCATGACTGGTCACCAAAATGTTCATATATTTTCTGCAGATTTTATCTTCCTACATGCTCTAATGGAATTTAATCGTTGGACTCAGCCTCCCAGATTCTTAAAACATTAAAGTGTGGAGGCAGAGGACTTCTGACGCCATTGAATGATGTCACTGGCACTTCCTTGGAAGTATGCTTATGCCTTAAAAGGAATTCTTCACCCACAAAATGACCATTTGTATATCGATTGCTCACCATGTCTTATCTTGAATTTGTGAAGAAAACTTTGTTTTTTTTCACGTCTCCACAGTGAACGGAGAATCCAAATAAGGTGAACGTTCTTCTCGAACTGAAGTCACATTTAACAACAGTAAAACTATATCAAAACTTCTTTTTACAAACTCTTCCACAGCTCATGCAGTGTAATCCAAGTCTCATTTATCCAGTTGTATGCTCAGTACTTCCCAAACACGTACAGAAGTTCAGACCCTGATGTTGACCTTTTTTGGATTCTTCGCTCACTTTGGAGGCATGCGAGAAAAACCTTTTCTCCACAAATTCAATGTGATACACACAAATGGTCATTGTGCAGGTGAAGTATTCCCTTTAGACCATGCTTAACTGCCTCAATCTAGTATCAGCAGTGTGCTATGATTACAACATGGCTGCCATATAAAATATTCAACCGGAGGGCGGGTGCAGGTGGAGTGAGCAAGTCGAGCTGTCAGTCATGTCATCTGAGGAGCCCCCTCTGTGGATGCAAAAGGCCTCCTCTGAAACGTGTTGTGATCCACTCATTCATCACCGTCAGCGAAGAGGGACCCCTTGTCTTTCACCCCTCTGCCCCCCACACCCCTCCCTCTGTCTCTCTTTAACTCTTTGTGTGGCAATCTCTGGCAGTAAATGTCACTCTTCTTCTCCGCCTGCTGCGTTCACTGGTCTCAGCGTAATGGGTGTTGAAAAAGGCCAGTTGAAGTGTCCCCGCAGCCTGCGCGGGGCTTCATTTTGCGAAGAAGTGCGTGTTGGGAAAATAGCACCCATTCATCCGCTGGTCTTGTTCAGCGCTGGCTACTGGTGGCAATGGAGCCACAGAGTCGTTTAGACAGAGAGAGGGCCCTTGTGGGAGGACATTGGCGTCTTTGTTTGGCTCAATCCAGGGAATGTATGTTGTCCGATTTTGACACATCACATCATTGTGGTACTAAGTAACCAGTGGCTGTGAAATGATTAACTGTTGACCCTCAACCAGGAAAGGGAGAGGCCTCTATCTATGGAAAAACAGATAAAACACCCTCTATCTTGCTGCTATCGGTGCATGCTAACAAGAGAATTAATGAGAGGATACAGCATCCTGTAGACACTGGCACCATCCATCTTGACTGTCAGGGAGTTGGACAGAAGTTAGTTGGAGACTGATTGATGACCGAGCCCCCCGAGGGAAGGGGCCTGAGCAGTTGGGGTCTGACCGCGACAGCTAACGTGTATGGAAGCCACCAGGCGGCCCGGGCAGCCAGGCCCAGCTCCAGGCCTTGGAGAAAAAGCCGCATTTAGCATTTCAAATGAAGCCAGGAAGCCAAGAGTCAGGAGGTCCTCATACATCTTGATGCTCCCCTGATTGATAAGGTGTGAATTTAATACACCAAATGGCTGTCTTTTACAACTGCTCAGGAGCTTAATTATGCAAATGACAGGTGTGAGCCGAATCCACAAGAGACCCAAATGGACCTAAATCACTCAAGATTGAAATAAATTGGTGATGGATGGGAGCTCATCCTGTCACTGCCAGTGTCTGCTTCCTGTGAATAGTAGCATTCTTCTACAGCCCTGGGCTTTTCCTCCTTGCTGTCTTGGCCTGGCAGGTAGCAGTCAGACTCACAGATGTGGTATTCTCTGCTCAGGATGTTTCTACCAATACAGTTGGCAGGGTCCTAAAATTGATCACTTAGGGGAAGGACTTTGAGACATGGGGTTAGGAAAAGTTTAGATGAATCATTTAAGTCATACATCAAGTGATACGTCAAACATTCTTTGGTTTCATTCTCTCACATCTAAGGAATTGCTGCTTTTCTCTGTTTTATACCATCGTGAATATAATATGTTTGGAGTTTTTTGGACTCTTGGTTTAACAAAACCAGACACCCATTTGGTTCAGGTAACATTTCTCGGACAATTAGACAATTAGAAAAATACAGATTTGGGGGCTAACATGAATTATTTTCTTTACAAATCAATCAGTTGGGGTAGGAAATAGTGAAAAATGGCCATGGCAAATTCCCATAACCAGTGCTAACATCTTTGAACATGTTGTTTTGTCCAACCAAGAAAAACAGAAAATATTAACATTAGGGGTACAACTAATGGTTCTGCGATTATTTTCTTGAGTAACAGATTAGTTGTTTGGTTTATAAACTGTCAGAAAATAGTGAAAAATGTCATTAAGTGTTCCCCAAAGCCCAAGATGACGTCCTCAAATGTCTTTTTTTACCCACAAACCAAAGATTTACCGTTTACTATCATAGGGGAGTAACAAAACCAGAAAATATTCACATTTTAAAAGCTGGAATCAGAGAATTTAGGCTGTTTTCTTAAAAAAATTGTTGCAGCTCTAATTCACCTTTAAAAAGTTGGCTAATTTTGCTTACAAAAAACTGAACTACTGTATATTTCCATTCTCACAGAATGATTAGTTGATTATCCACATTTTGTAAATGTTTTGAATTTTCTGTTGGGCAATTCATCCATTACAGATAATTGTTTTCACCTCCAAACATGTTGATTACATATCTGTGTTTTTCAATGTTCAGTACATTTCAAGAGTCTTTCTGTATTTTGTGATCAAATGGTAGAAGTAGTACTACAAGTAGCTTGGTACTGATTTCCTGCACCGCCCCAAAAATAGGCTCTCTGTCCTCTATATGGTGTATGTGGTGGAAAAAACAAAGAAGCAGTGATTTCATAGCAAGTTTCTGCAGCAGAGAGAACAATGGTTGCTCAAATGACAAAAAAAGGCCAATGAACAGGGTGTTAGGTTTTAGCTGAAGTTGCTCTACTGAGAACAGATGTAGACTTGTCTTTGCGACCAGAAGATATTACTGTGTCCCTGTGCACTTCTCTCGCTCTGATCTAATTCCTTCTCATTAGTAGAAACTAAACCACACTTACTTCCTCAGAGGATGAAGAGAGGGCAGAATGTTTGAAATCGTGATTTGGCAGGCTACAATAAAAAAGTATTTATTTTACTTTCACATCCAGTGCCCCCTTTTAAATATACACTTCCAAATGAGAAGTAAAAGCCAGAAGAAGTTGTTTCCCGGGATACAGTTGCTTGAGCTGGTGCCAGCAGTGCTTTCTGTGGGATCCGGCTTCCCTGTCAACATGTCAAATTAAATACAAATGGCTCATTTTACATGCTGAAAAAAAAACTTTCACCGGGAGGCTCATTCACAAAGTCCTTTGGCTTGGTAAATATTTGTCTCAAAGTTACATTTGTATGAACCGCACCAGTGCTGAAAACAAAAGGCCTGTCACAACTAATTATTTGTTCCAGCTGGTTTCCAGGTTCATAGATATCACACTAAGGTAAAGATGGATCTAAAACACACGATCTAAGCACCGAGAACTGAGCTTAAAGAAGGACAGGAGGCAGCGTCTGGTAATGGGTTTGTCTCTCACCTCTGCTGATAAGCTACAGCTACTGTCTCATGCATACATGAATATCAAGCAGCTGGAAAAGCTCGGTCCACTCAACTTTTGTAGGCACACAAACCTTTTTCAGGAAACACTGTGAGGAGCTTCAAAAACAGATCTCATGGGAATATTTTACAAATACGAGTAACCTTTTGGCTTGTTGTTCTTTATTCTTAAGCTGTATGCTGTTTTTGCTCAGTTTTCACAAGAGCCCGGCTGATACTGGATTTTTGGGCAGATGCTGATACCAGTATTTGGAAGTAAAATCTTCTGATATTGATTGGCTGATGTTACACACACACACACACACACACACACACACAGAAAATGCACATTTTTTTCAGTAATCCCACACTTATGGCAAAGATATGTTATAGAGGCAGAATATTTTACAGTTTAACAATAAACTTCATGACATCATTGCAGTGAAGCAAGTAAACTTCAATGGCAATTTTAAAATTCTAAATTACTCCAAGTATGTTTTTTGCACTATGTTCTTTAAAACTTTAAAACATGAAAAAAATAATTAAAGAAAAAAATACAACAGTATATGTCTGACAACATGTACACCATTACTGATATATCTATGATAAGCCAATATTGGCCATTAAAATCAGCCAGCTGATATATCAGTCAGGCTCAATTCCTTTCTTTACATGCTCATTGCATAATTACTAAATAACCATATACATGTTATTTTCAGACTTATTTAGTGTAATAAAAAACAACACCAGTTGGCCTGTCATTGGTACGAAACGTGTTTTAGCACAGTTCTGCTGAAAAATAAAAGTTTTACACAATTTGAAATAGTTTGATGTAGATTTTCAACACAGGGCAAACATCTATATATGCATGTAAAAAGAAGAATGATGCAAGGATATGAGACTATGTAGATAGGATTTTCAGTGCCTTAGTCTAGGGCTGGGCAACATATTGATCTTTATGGTGATATGAGACTCATCTTAGATTTCAGATATAGTAAGTTTCAAAGGCAGGCAATTTTCTGAACTTACCAGACTGTTTTAGTTGTTCTATTATTTGTCTTTACGCACTTAGCCAGTATGTCTACATTGCTGATGGTTATTTATTAAACATCTCATTATGAAAATATTTTGTGAAAACACCAACAGTCAACCCTACAATATTGTCGCAATATCGATATTGAGGTATATGGTAAAAAACTTTGTGAAATTTGATTTTCTCAATATTGGCCAGCCCTTTGGGGTACTATACAAGTTCTAGGACAGTTCTTATGAAAACTAAATATTTTATTTGATCTGAAATTGTTGAAGTTTTCAACAAAGGGAAAACATCTGCGTATGAATGAAAATAGTCAAGGATGTAGGATTTAAGACCATTCAGATAGGACTTTCTGTTTCTCAGTCTTGTCAGAAAAAAAAAAATGACATCCAGATAATGATCAACTGAAGTACGTTTGATACCAAAGAAAAAGTCTGCATTTGATGATTTTGTTGCAAAATCTGAGCCAGTTTCTTATATGATTTCTAAGCACATTTATTGACCTTTATCCTCAATGCAAATAAAAGATACTGATATTTGTGGATACTTTGTGCTGAGTTCAGGAGTGTGTGCATGGTTTGACATAGTTACCTTTCTTTAAAGAAGAGATGAGGTTTTCGACACCAACCACTCTTAATGTTATTTCAAGGCAGCATGAAAAAACCAGGGGAGTGATGACTAATCGGTATCCAGGTCTTGGAATCTGACCTGCCAGTCCAAATTTGAGGCCCTGTGTTGCATCACATGAATGGACAGAATCCAAGTAAACAGTCCTCATTCTCACACAAACAAAAGCACATGCTCAGCTCTACTGGCAAGAGACTTTGTTAACCCCCCCAAACGGGGAGGCCTCTGGAAGTCTGCGTCAGATAGCGTTATTTCCAAGGTGACACAGGGGTCCGCATTTGGCCATGCATGAGGTCAGTGAATATTAACTTCATTTACACATGGCTGCAGACCAGCGCAGCGCCACAATGGAGGCCTGCCTGTTGTGTTTAGTAACATGAGCGCCCCGGCTGACAGGACACTGTCAAGATGGAAGATGGATGATCGCGGCAGTTGACCCCTGATCGCCAGAAGAGTCACCTCTCCGGCCCCCTCTCCCTGCATGACAAAAGAGCCCTCCCCGTGGTGCGGCAGCCCTCATCTCCACTTGCACTAACAGGTTCAGACATCTCCATCGATCCTCGCTTCCATACCTCTTGCAATTCTAAGCTGTTGCCCTTTTTAGCTACCCAAACTGTGGCACAGATGTCTTTTTTTGTAATTGCTTGGCTGCTGACTGCTTGAGAGGGATGCGATCAGACAGGCGAACTCCATGTCAGAAGACAACGTCTTTGGTGTTCTGTGTTGTGTCCCTGTGGCATGAGGGTGAAAGTGATATGTGACTGGGCCCGGGGTCTGGCCACCTTAAGAGGCAGCGGGGAGGGCCCTGTTGTCAGTGGAGCTGCTCCTCTGGGAGGCTTCAGACCACTGGCTCTGTACTTCAATCTTCCTTTAAGAGGAGAATCAATAACTTATTACATAACTTCACACTTTTTTTTTCCCACCTACACCAAGAGCAGAGGAAGCAGAACTTAAAATGTGCTGAGGATGGCTCTGTTGCAGGAAATTCTGCTCTTTCTTTCAGAGATTTTGTGTTAAAATAAAGACAGCTGGGCAAAACAGGAGGTATCCAATTTTTGGGTAACCAGAGTAGCATCATGAACAATGTTAGGGCTTGTGTAATTATTATTTTAACTGTGTAATTACCTGCCAGTGATTTTCTAGGCTATTTGATTAATAGAGTGGTGCAGTAGTGAGTCCTAAAACCTGGAAATGAGTTAGCGTTTTAGCACTCCCAGCTTCCTTGTCTTGAGGTCAATGGGTTTTTTGAATTTGTTTTGGTTAGATGCCTGAAATAAGGTCTGTAGTTAACACAAACTTAAAAGACATAAAATTTGCCAGTAAATACCCTTCAAGCTTTTATATCTTAAAAAGGCAGCTGCTAACAAGTGAGACTACAGAGCATCATCACCCCGAACATGGCTTTACAGCATTGTTGTGGTGGTGACGTTAGCCTTGCTACCACAGTGTATTTTGTTTATAGCCTAACATTAGCTTTTTACTTACTTTGTACTTCTACTTCCCTGCAGCACCCTTGGTCATTTATAAGGGTGGGTCCAGCCGCATTCTTTTCTGTGTTTTCACAGAACTGAACCTTTAATTAACCAGGTGAAGCCACATTGAGATACAGTATAATACTGCATTTGTACCATATAAAGACATGTATAGCTCCATAGTTAGTGTACAGTTACATGGCGGTTGGCACACTCCCAGGAGTATGGGGACACAGAAGCTAAGCAATTTAGCATACTGCAGTGGACACCATATTAGCATGGTTCCGAAAGTGACACACTAACACACAACCAATTAGAGGCAGCTGTAATATAGCAACTCCTTGTGATCTACAAGGTAAAATGACTGGTTCTGTCAAAGAAGTCTGGTGGAATTGGATGGGGTTAGCAGCAAAAACATATTTTAGCATCTAAAAAAAGGACCACCTCCAAAAAAAAGGATAACAGTCAAGTGTAAGCTATATTTAAGTTATTTTAATACTTTAGCTTACCATTAAACAGCCCTTTCAGATTGGGAACTGAAACCATTATATAGTCATTTTTGAAGCTTCCAAACTCCATCGACAGAAATGGTAATTTTACCTCACAGCACACAGGAGTTGGTGGTCTACTGCCGACTTTCGGAACCAAACTAATGTGGCGTCCAGAGCAGTAAGTAGGTTTATATGTAGCAATGACATTGTGCAGAAACCTACGTTAGGTTAAAAAAATGGGAAAAAGGTTTTGGAAGAGCTTGGGAAAACAACATTCTGACACTTGCACATGCATACCTACACCAACATTTGAAATGTATGATTTGAATACATAAGAAACACTACTGGAAAGTGACACAATGATGCTAGAAACTAGATTAGAATTATAATGGAGCCCCCCTTAAAAATGTCAGAGAATAGTGCCCATTACATGTTCCCAGAGCATAATGAGAATGACTCATTCTCTCTCTACCTGTCTGGAATATCTGCGTACCTTGACACTACATGGGGCAAATGAAAAAATGTTGTTCTTTTTATATTTGGATGACCCTTTAAGAGCAGTCCAGATCTGCACAAGCACTCCTGGGCATCTGAGGCCAAGCTGGTGTCTTTGTGTGTCAGGGGAGGCCACGGGGACCTGGCCACAGCAGCTAGTTTGACATTGTTCCATTCCCTTCTGTCACAGCTCTGGGACCAGAGCAAGGGGGGTGGTGGTGGATTGGGATGGGCGGGGGCTGGGTCAGTAGGGTTGGTAGGCATTGGCACAATTCAGAGATAATGCTCAGTTGCTGACTGGGGACATTTTCAGTGGTGATTTCGCTTGGGCTGCAGGGGGCTTTGGATCGGTCAGACCTTTGGACCCTGCGCTTTCATCCCCTGAATGCAGAGTCCTCCCCTCATCTGCCATGTCTTTTAGCACAGCTCCCTTTTCGAGCTGACCACCTCATCCATTAAAGGTAGCCGCCTGGCTGGCCTTAAGGGCCCTCTCTCCTGTTTCCATGTGAGTTAAATGAACTAAACAAAAGACGATTAGGAAGGGACATTTTCCATGTCACTGGGAATCCATTTCAAAAAGCCCACTCCGCATGATAGCTTAAAGAAGCAGGGAGCTCTTAGGAGTGCCGCGGCTCAGGCGGAGTGAGAGGCTGTAAATTCACTGATGTAATGGGTTTAATCTTTAAATGCCCTTCATTTTCCACCTCCAAATCCATGCAGTAAATCAGCAGGAGAGCTGGAAGAGAAAACAGGTGTTCAAGTTTGTTGTTTGCAGTTTGAATTGCTGTCAGCAGTGACTCTAATGTGGCTGAAGCAGTTGTCTTTTGTAAGGTCATGTTACCTCCTCCTTTCTATTTCACTCAAAACCTTTGGAGATTCCTTTGTTTGATTGTCTCAGCTTGGTAGTCTTAGAATTATCTGTCAGTAAATCACAAGAAAACACCCAAACCAACTTTAGCCTGTCTCTTGATACCTTCTTGCTTTGCTACAGCTGCGACACTCACCCTGGTGGTTGCAGTAGATGAAAAAAAAAAAAAAACGGAACAGAAATGTAAAGTTGAATTTGTTAAATATTCTGTATGCGACACTAATACAGCAGCACCAATAAAGCAGCAAACTACTATTTGCTGTAAAGACATTGTGGAGTAATGCTGTCCTGAGCAGAGAATTAAGTCACACTACCTCTGTGTGCGTTGTAATCCGAGCTTCTCTGCGGTTTGTTGAGGTAAGCTGTTTCAGCCCTGTGTGCATGTTAGCGCATGTGTGTCCCACTAACTAGCTCATCACCGCCACTTTACACAGCACCCATATGGCAATTACTGCTAATATTAGGACGGCGTCATTGCCGAAGTGTATTGCCCACCCACCAGTTCCCCCCTGATTAACACTGTTAGGTCTGTCAGCACTGTTGCTGTTGTTTCAGTTCTGCTTATTGAGTTAGCACAGTTAGCTGCTAGCTGCTGGCTAAGCCACTTCAATACTGAGAGCTGCGTCCAGACACATCATACACTCTGAATTTCACTTAGAGCCTCTTTAAAAAGATCTTAGTAATCTCCTTGAAGAGCTGGTCACTAGTTTTTAGCAAACGTTACTGAAACTGGAATGTTTGGGACTACTTTCAGCTGTGGATTGATACACATTTGTTGGTCTTGTAGGTGTTCACAACAGGATGGTGTATGAGGGATTGAATCAAGATAAAAGCCTGATGTCTGTGGTTTTGGTCTTTCATAGGCTTTGTTGAGAACAAGAAAAATGTAGACCATCACCAGCCTTATTCTTTATTGGGTCAGTTCACCCCAATTACAAAAAAAAATATTTTTTCCCCACTTACCTTTAGAGGTGTCTAGCCATGCAGATAGTTTTTTTTGAAGTGTCTGTTTCTAAGATTTCTGCCTCCAGACAAATAAAATAGAGGTCATTTGTAGTGTTGAAAGCATTGAAAGGGATGTAAAAAAAAAAATCAATAGCAACATCTTTTTACAGAAACGCTGTTTTTGTTATGTTATAAAGGGATTATTTTACCTTCACTGTATTGAGGTGGAGGCAGAAATCACAGGGTCAAAGACCTCTAATGCCACAAAGGTGAGTAAGAAAATACTGTATGTCTGTAATACTGAATGAACCAACTCCTTGAAACTGACCATGGTCAGCAAGCAATTGTTACTTACTTCACTGTAAGGGCAAGCTGAAACAAATATATATTTATTCTAATATAAATATAAATTACAAGTGAAAGTATTAGTGACTTGGAGCTGATGTAGTGTTTGTTAGTTTGCTGTTTAATTCCAAATTGCCCCACTTCAAGGTTAAACTTCGGTGAGTGGCTGTAGCATGACTTAGCACCATAGCAGGAGCATTAGCTTAAATTTGAGTATAACTTAATCAGTGTCTGGCTTTGATCTTTGCTGTGAACAACCAAGCAGGCACTTCCTTCAGTTTTCTCTGCTCAGAGGGCAAAGCTGCGTGCCCTCCAACACAGTGTAAGGGAATGCTAATCTTCTCTTTGTTTCTCGTGGAAAGCTACTTATCTCCCGCTAAGCACAGGTACCTCGGATGAATGGCTCGGTTGTCTGTATGTGTGGAGTGTAGCAGCAGCCAGACAGAGCCATTCCAAGTATGTGTGGGGTGAAGGGAGGATCCAGCACAACATGACATCAGATTCTTTAACCGTTTAAACTTACGTTCCAGTGGCTCTTTTTAATCTGACTTCTTTTTTTGGCCTTATTGTAGCCACGTCCTAGGTTCCCTTCTTCTTCTCCCGGAGCCCTCGGGAGGCGTCGGTGTTCGAAATGAACTTGTTTGGAAGGGGTTTGACATTGAAACTCTATCTCCGTCCCGTGAAGAGATTTTCAGCACAGCCTCAGTTCTTTTCCTTTTCTTTGTGTGATCTGCCACTGTTTCCCGGAGCTGGATAGGCGCCTCGTCTCTCATAGGTAGGAGATTAACATGCCTGCCGGCAAAAACCCAGCTGCTGAGCATCTCTTTCTTTATTGAAAGGAGAAAAAAAGACTTAGAGCGGTGCAACAAGCTTGTAGGAAAAGGAGAAAATCGACAAACACCTGCTGCTTTCCTTTGTTGCCCCTGTGATCAGACTAAAAAAAACGATCTTTAAATATGAAAAATTAAAAAGTATAAACCAAAAGAATTCTAAAGCATAATAATGGAATACTCTGAATACAGTTTAGGTGATGCAGAGCTATAATCAAAATGTTATCAAGCACTGCAGCAAGCTTAATGAATAACTCGTGTCTTCCTTCAAAGTGCGCTTGATTTTTCCAGAACCTCTACAGCTACAAAAGTCCACACATCACCGGCAAGACGAGATCAATTGAGCTGTCCTTTGGCTTTTCAAGTAGAAGAAATACACTCAGCTAGGATTTTTTCCCAGGTCTGGCTGCCTGTGTTGCTCTGAAATTACTCACAAGATGTACTGCCTCTTACATTGTAGGGGAAAACACCACAGGCTCTAGTCCATAAAAGAGATGCAGCCATAGTTCAGCATGCATAAAATGCCAGTAAACAGAGCCTGATGAATGTCCACACCGAGGCCTACTATTTATTGAGGCAAAGAACACAAGTCACATCTAATCAGAGCTACACACATAGGCCCCCAGGCTACATTAATGCATAAGAAATAAGCTCTGTGTGAGCTATTGACATCCTTCTCTATAGTCGTAACGCGCGGTCATGGTCCTAATCGTCCGCCCTGAAAGTAAAACCGAGAAACATGAAGCAGGAGTTGGGTTTTTAAATAGCATTTCATGGTTGTCTGAGCATCCAGCTAGACACAGGGCATTTTGAAATAGCTGACAGAGAATGTTTATGACAGTATTAACAATGGATTGCAGTGTAATAGAAGCGATCAGACACGTTTTTGTGAGCAATTGCCTTTGTTTTAAACAGGTAGCACTGTGCAGCAGCAAAAACCAAAACCTGCCATTGGATTTCTAGAAAGATTATTCAGTCTTGTTTACTTAACATAGAGTTCCTCATTTAAAATCAGTTTTACCCGTTTTAGACTTTTAGATTTTATTTAGGCAAATGTATGACTTCTGGTGTCTGGTAGACTACATTTAACATTTGAGCATGAGCTAAACAAAATGAGCTGCCAGGCCCCTATTAACTCTGTGTTTCTCCCACTGTCTGGTTAGAATGTCTGGTATTCCTGTGCTAGAATACACTACCTGGCCACAGGTGTAAGGTGTGAAAAGTTGAATAAACACATTAATTTACTATACAGCATATACTTATACAATCATAAAATGAAATCTTGACACTGGATTTTGACACAGGACCTGTTTCAAGTCAGGGGCTCCAGAAGGAAGACCTCCTTTATGGCCCCTATCACTAATGTACTTTAAGCCGCGTAACACTTTCGCTATAGTTCCCTTAGAACTATACGTACACCATACAGACATGTACCTAGATCTAGACAGTTGGCTTAGGGAGTGTCAAGGTGTCACGGTTAGGGTTGGGTCGGTATGAGAAAAAAAAAAAAACAGTCTGGTTTTTGTGAAAAACCACATCAAGTCGGTAATACCGGATTTTGGCCACTTGGGGGCACAGTTGACTCATTTAAAATAAAAAACGACCTTAGGACAACAGAGTGACTCATTTAAAATAAAAAACGACCTTAGGACAACAGAGTGACAGTAACAAGTTGTTTCTTTAATTCCTTACAAATAAATTTGCAGGTTTAGCTTACTCAATCAGTGCAAACAAGGGTTGCCTCCTTCGTCTGGCTCAAAGCCAAAGTGTTGCCTTAGTGGCACATTCTTTGATTTCGTCGAGACTAAATTGTCCGCCATTATCGACTCCCGTCACTATTAAACAAATTCCAGGCTACAG
>NC_065517.1:8424742-8601983 GCF_006386435.1 Epinephelus moara | reverse complement strand
CCGCTCCGGACATCCACTTTTACCGGGCGGACCTCCGCGGCGTCCGCTCCGCTTACGTTCCGCCCGAGTATGCGGTCCAGTCGGTCTAAAAAAAAAAAAAAAACCCGGTCCAAGACGGAGTACCGAACCGAATTGGTATTACCGAGAACCGACCCAACCCTAGTCACGGTACAGTAGAGTATTAAGAAATCCCAAAGGTATGATTTTCAATGCTGTCAAAAATACCAATTTTTCTCTTTCTATTAAACTGATAATGGAGATGCTGTATTGAGGCGCTGTATTGTATAGCACAGCAAGCATCACCAGAGGTCAGTCTCGACTGGTGGAACAGGCAGCTTAGCTTAGAAAGATGGTGACTGCAAGTGGTGGGGACAACGTTACAGGTCAGTAAAAAAGTTAAATGCTCCTGCCTCTTTATCAAGAGATGACTTCCTCCAACTACAAAACACTTTATTACCCACACAATTTTATTCAACACATCATCTCCATTCAGCATCCCATTCAGATGTGCTAGATCTTGCCTTTGCAACAAGTGTGATATGGTCCTCCAGCAACAAGGGTGCTTATTTCCTATTTGTTAATTATCATATGGGCCATAAGTACTGAAGCCCAGCAAGACTTGTCTCAGTAGCATGTTAGCATTGTGCTTTTTTTTTCTTTTTACACAAATGCCATCCTATACCATATACCCTGGTGAAACATCAGGAAGGTATAAAGGTATGAAAAAATTGATACAGCCCAAGGCTAGCAGCCAGCACTCTTAAATATAGGCAGGGTAATTTCCAAATGATAAGAGCCGCATAACTGCTACATCCAGTTCTCACTATATTTCCTCTACACAGGCGATGGAGAGGAACATCTGCACCTCGATGATCGTCGCCGGAACAGGTTGCTAGCAGAGATTTCAAAACAAAAAAGAACAGGCTGAAGTGTTAAGAGTCTCTGTTGCAATAGATGGGATATTTTAAAGAAAGCTGGTGTGTGCATTGACTCCTTGCTGAGCAAGAGTGACGGTTCTCTCTTGAGAGTTTCTAGCTCCACCTTTTAGTTTCAGGACAATGTGCTTGGTAACCTCAACAGAGAGGTAACAAGAAAATGGGGTGGAATGGAAGGGTTCTGTCGATACCATCCACAACCTTTGACAATGTGTAATGAACTGAACTGAACTGAACCAGACTGTATGGTAGAATAGAGGCTTTAGCGGTGCATGCAGGAAATCTGGAGCTTTCGGGGCCCCCTGGAGTTCTGAGGGCTCAGGACAGTTGCCTGCTCTGCATGGTTGGTAATTTAGCCTTGCATGTTGGAAGTCTGGCTTCCTATGTTAAATGAATATATATATATATATAGAGAGAGAGAGAAATAAAATATTCTAAGGTAAAAGCTCACCAACCAGCTTTTTGTCCACATCTCATGGCCCAAGCAAGGTATTGTTAAAATGTACCATTTTGGTATGAAAATTCTCTGTGATCAGCACCAGAATATAGAAAAAATATGGCTATAGGAACATTTCCAATGTTACACTGTCCTGTTTAGATGTATGCAGTGAGGCCAGCTCAGCAGTGGATGTCAGAATCATTCAGACAAAGAAAAAGACACTGGAAGGAAACATACTCATATAAACCACAGGCGACAGGCTTCCCATCGTACCAGGCCTGTGTTTAGAGTTGATATTTATAAAGACATTTCCCTATCGGACCGGCGGCGGCGGCCGTGGCAAGCGTTTTACGGAAAGCAATGGTGTTTTTTTCAAATAAGAAAATAAACTGTTTCCTTTATCACGCTTGACCCGCTCCACCTGGCATTCATCAGCGACGAGGCCTGCATGTTGGTCCTGTCGGCTGCTCTCCTCCCTCTGCCTCTTTTATCACTCTAATGGGGTGCTATCTCCAGGCTGCTCTCTCCGGGTCTCTACAGCCCAGCTCGGCTCCCCATCCGCGCGCATTCTTTCCACATCCATCCCGACACACGGGCGGATTTAACACATAATCAGGCCGGACGGGAGGGCAGCTGGAGAAAGGGGGAGGCCCGGCCCTGACAGGACTCATCATGCTAGGACTGTGGAGACAGAAAGGCCCACACTAGTCATTCTCACTCTGGCTCTGGTAGTCTGCAAAAAAAAAGAGGGAATCTCCCACATTCCCACACTGCAGCTCACTTTGAGCGATGTCCGCAGTAATATTGAGACAGATGGGGAGAAACTCACTATCCCAGCTGCCCTGTTTGGACCAGCTAGAGTTCTTCGTGCTCAGTAGTAATAAGGGTTGTAACCTTGATTGGATTTGTGGGTTGTAAGCAAGCAAGGAAGCTCAGTTTCCAGTTTCTCCAAGACAGGATATCCTCAAAAGTTTTTCAATGCCAGCACCTATACAATATTTATTTTCCACATCCACATAGCCACAAGGTTCTGAAAGTGGAAATTTGTCATCTGGCCATGTCAACGAGTGTCTGCTTCAATGTCTTTTCAAACATCAGCCCAAAATAGATGACCCATAGATTGTATAAAATAATGGATATAGCCATCTTGACATCACCCATTGGTTGTGCCTCAGGTTTGACATTTTGGCTGTCGCTTTGTTGGATTTTTGGAGCCAGAAGTGACCATATTTGGACAAGAGGGTAGAGGTAACCCTAACACTAGCTGCTAGCTTGGTTAGCACAGTATATGTCTATTTACAGCAACGGTTAACTGTGAAAATGCTAATGCTATTTTCTTCTTGCTAAAAACAGGCTTAAAACAAATTTTTTGATTTTTGTTTTCTTACCGGAAAAACTGAATATCCAAATCCTTCGAGGGTCTTTCAGTACAACTATACGCTGAACAAGACTTTTTTAGAAGACCAAAACCTTTCAGTTGACTTTTCATGTAGCCACTGTGACCTCAACCACTGGTTTTGGGCTCCTGTTTTGAAGCCCTGAGTTTGGCTTTTTGACCATCCCCATCTTGGATTTTTGGTGTCATAAGTGACCATGTGGATAAGAGTGTGGAGCTAACCTTAATGCTAGCTGCTAACTTGGTTAGCATGGTGCATTTAAGGCTATGGTTAACTGTGATAATGATAATGCTAATGCTAATTTTTGCTGGTGAAAAACTGACTTAAAACCATTAAAGCAAAACCTACCAGAAAAAAATGAATCCTTATTACAAATAAATGCTGAACAAGACTTTTTAAGGAGACCAGTATGTTACAGTTAGCTTTCATGAACTGATAACACACTGGAACACTGTCACTCAAAGCAGCCTGCCGTTAATTATGCATAAAGTTAAGCCTAAATAAAATGTAAACAGGTGAGTTCTATAAAGATTCACCCCTGTGCAGTTGTCATGAAAGGGGACATTAGCTATAGTGACCAAAGTCATTTTCATTCATCATGTTTATTTCTGCTGTAAAGTTGGACCTTTTAACATGATGGTCTATGGGGATTGACTCGCTTTTGGAGCCAGCCTCAAGTGGCCATTTTAAGAACTGCAGTTTTTGGCACTTTGCAGGTTTCTGCTTCATATAACCATATGGACTATACATTTCAACTGCATCTCTGTGAATACATGGATGCAGTTGTCTATGCAGACACTCAATGTAGTAGAAACTAATCTGACAAAATATCTGAAGCAGCATTCTGGTTTGATTCGGTTGGATTCAGTACTTTGCAGGTTTTGGTTCTTGATACCATAAATATATTTTGGTTGGTATTTTATTTTACTAACCAACCCCAGCAAATGCATAGAAAGCTAGAGAACTACACAGAAAATGAAAAGGGCAAATTTGGAATCCGATATGTCAGCAAGGGCAGAAGATTAACTGAGAAGAAAAAAACACCAAGTGCCATGGCGTCACCCCCAGGACAAGGGAAATAATTATTTTCTATTTTGGCCAGGAAGGGATATGTCAAGCTGTCGCATAAGGAGTCATTGCCCCCCCCCCCCCCTCTGTCCCTCACCCAGAGTGTCATGACACTGCCAAAGCGTGTGAAAAATTGGATGTAATTCAAGAATGTTAAGAAGCTCAGCTCGGAGGAAAAAGAAATAAACCAAGATCTTAGAAAAATACAGAAATCCGTTTTCCCCCTTTTTTTGTGTATGTGTGTCTGCATAAGATAAGGAGACTTTGTTTTATTCTCTGGGCCAGTTTTTGCTGTGATTGAGACACTATAGTCACAGGAGCGTTTGATTATCTCTATCCCACTACTCCGAGGACCTCTCCTTTCTCCGGCTCCTCTTCCTCTCTCTGTATAAAATTGCTGACTGCAGCTTGTCCCCCCACACATCACTGAATGAAAGTGCTTGACCACTGGAAGGGAAATTACAGATGCTGGCTCTGTAGCCTGCAGAGGAGCTGGCTGGAATGTAAGACTTGTATTTTTTTTTCCCTTTCTCTCTCTGCTTAACCTCAACCCGCTCCTCTAAGGACTGACTAATTTCTCGTAAATAAGCCGACTGTTGTGTCTGCCGCTGAGCTTTTTTAACGGGCCCGTGTCAACAAGCACAAACCATTAGTCTGCCTTTATCTGTGCCAGAAGAGGACCAGACTTACATAAATGGGGCCCTTTTTCAAGGAGTCACTCTTATACACTTCATCCTTACAAATGTAATGACACGTTGGACTGTAAGTCCTCTCGTCACATCACGGGAAGCTGTAAAGTGTCTAGTGTTTCGTACAATGTTTTAACATGTTTATGCGTCAGTGTTTGCCAGTAAGGTGTCAGTCATGTTGTCAGTTCAGAAGGCTACTGGAAGAACAAACTTGATGTAATTGCTTTGTAGATATTTCTGCATACACTTATACATTACACTTATATATTTAGATAAGTGTTGCTGCGGGGAGAGCCGATGAGGAACCTCTCACTCACTATCATCCCATCTTAGTGTCTCAGACTGAGGGTGTCTCTTCAGCATCTGGTGCCAGGAACGGAAAGTCGCCAGCAGCGAGTCAGTGTGCGCTGCGCTGCTGGGACAGGAATGCTGGGCCGGGACGGCTGTGTTTGTACTTGTCACTCAATGCACTGCCAGTGGAGGGGAGAGCTGCAGAAGCACTTAGTTGCCTGTGTCATACAGGCATTCGATTTTTGAGGCCTCATTTGCCGCCTTGTTGCTTCTGTAAACATTTCCGGGTGCCAAACGCAGTCGGACGCACTGATAAACACATGGGCTTTTGTTGAAAAAAAAAAAGAAAGCATGGAAAATGAACTGTGTTTTCCTCGTGAGCTCGAGTTAAAGGGCAAGTCCAGTTTATTAAAACAGAGCTCTTATTTTTTTAGTTTTGGGCCATTATTTCTATCAGTTATGATAACACTGAACTCACCAAGGTCATCTTTTAAATTGGAGAATATTGGCGACAGTGAAGTCAGACGAAAGCAGGCTGACAGTTTCATTAGCATGGCTGCCGATACTGACCATTTTAAGCAGATTAGGTAATGGCCAAACAGTGTTCTCTTCTTTGCTGCCATCATCTTACACTGATGTAGCCTATAAAGCTTCTGCTCCTTCTGCATGTCCATAACATTTTTCCTTTTTTTTTGTCTGCTTTGGCTACAAGATGAGGTTAGCTCAACTCAGAGTTGAAGCTACATGCTAACGTCAGGGTAATCTTGGTTGCCGATGTTGTTAATTTCTCCCCGATTTTGGAATATATATATGCTTGCTGGAACATATCCAGTTGTGTTTAGACGCTTTTATTGGGGATTTTTAACAGGAGATAGTCCCACTATAGCTACACAGTAATTCCCCAAGTACACTGCTACATGTAGCTACATGCTAACATCAGGGAAACATGTAATCCTGTTTGTAAATGTTGCTAATTTCTCCCCGATTTGGATCATACTCCTGCTGGACTTTTTGTGGTTGTGTTTAGAAGCTTTGGTGATTTTTAATAGAAGAAAGTGACACTTAATGCAGTCATTTCTCTGGCTGCAAGGACACTGCTACATGTAGCTACATGCTAACTTCAGGGAAACATGTAATCCTGGTTGCTGATGGTAATTTCTCCCTTATTTCTGATCATATTTCAGCTAAAACAGATAGAACTGATTTTGCTTTAGAAGCTTTTATTGGTGATTTTTCAGAGTAGAAGGTGTCGCTGTTCACCATTACAGTCAACCCTGCAGCTGCAATGACAGAGAGCTGAAATGCGAAGGATGTGGAAACGCTGATCGATCCGAGCAGACAGGGCTTTTTTTTAGGAGGGGGGCTTAAAGAAACAGGTGCTAAAACAGAGTGTCTCAGACAGAGGGTGAATACAGGTTCCAGCACAGACAGTAAGAGGAACATCAAGTGCTTTTTGAACATTACAACATGTTAACATACTCTAGTAGAGTACCAAAATACAAGTATGAACCTGAAAATGAGCACATTAGGTCCCCTTTAAACTTTTAAATTTGGGGGCAAAGAGCACTGGTATTGGATCAGTACACAGTCTTGTCAAAAGTAGGCTATTGATACTTCATACGTTTTTGATACAGTCTCCGCAGATCTACAGTCTGATTTTCAACCCAATGCCGCACAGATGAAACAGCAGGGAAGTAAATAAACTGGTCGCTTTTACAGCATTCTCTCCAGCAGTGTACCCACCATGTTACTGGAGGCGGTTAGTGACTTTTTCTGTATCAGCACTGTGTGCAGGTTGTTAGTAAAAGGAAAACAAAAACGTATTATGCGTGCCTAGGATCATTTTTTCTTATTTTCATGGAATTAAAAGAGGTATCAAGTATCCATTTTTTATTATAATTCTGGTATTGTGACAACCCTGGTATTGGCTGGTACTCTGACCTTGGGTATTGGAATTGGTATCACAGGAAAAAAAGCATAACCCCTAACCAACAGAAATACCATAAAAGCTAAATATGAAAATGAGAGATAAGTGGAGTCATCCAGAAAAGTTGTGTTTACTTTCAAAAGCTCTCCCCTCCTTGTGCTCGTCTTAATCTGCAGTGGATGCTCTTGTCTGCTGGAGTGGTGGTCTCGGTGGGTGATAGCTTC
Organism: Epinephelus moara; assembly: GCF_006386435.1. NCBI lineage: Eukaryota > Metazoa > Chordata > Actinopteri > Perciformes > Serranidae > Epinephelus > Epinephelus moara. The sequence continues at coordinate 8,595,013 of NC_065517.1, read as the reverse complement.
GGTCCCTGCCGGGCTCTCCCCCTCAGCACACCGGCCACCCAGCAGATGAGCTCTCAGAAACCCAAAGGCAAACAGACACGCTGGCTTATCAGAATGTTTAAACAGCTCGGCATGGTGGGAGAAAGCACGGTCTTAAACAGGATCTAGCCATTCTTTAACCTGCTGGAGAAAACCCTTCAGTGTCATTATCAACATCCACGGGGGAGTGTTTACACTGCACATCAGATACAGCAACTAGACATGGTTTGCTTTGCTGTTTGTCAAATGTTGTCACTCATCAGAAGGGAACATACAGTAAGAAAGCAGCTAAATATGATGAGTAAGCGCTTGTAGGCTCTGTGTATATGTTTCGCCTGGTCAGCATTCAAGACCCACCGCTCGCAGACTCCTCATGGCTCTGTTTTCAATTACCGGCTTGGAAAGGTAAAGAAAGATTAGAGATAAAATCATGTCTTTTTTCCACTTGAAAAAAAAGGTCTTGTTTCACGAGGCTGTGGCAGTGCGATAAATGGAGAATGACAGGGCTTTCATGTAGCTGAAATGGAGATACCCCAAGCCCCGGCCTCCTCTTCATGCTGCTGGAGAAGTGGTAAAACAAAAAAAAAAAAAGTCAGATTTCTCTTTCCTTATTCCAGACCTGTCACAGGAGGTGGTGGCCAATATATTTCACTGGAAAAAAAGGAAATAAAGAAATAGATCTGTAATGGGGGAGACCCAGTATGACAATCATTGCTCATTTCCCCCAGTGGCTCATGAAAAATGCATTTTTAGTATAATTTGATAGTTTGTATGCAGAGCTATTCACAGAAGTATAGATTTCTTGCAGATTGTTTAAGAAATCATGTGGCCTGGATTGCAGCTTTTCACCAGGCTTAGCTCCGTTTTGCACACACAGCCGGTCACTGTGGATTAGTCAACGTGCCGGCTAAAATAGCCAGACCCAGAATAGACATTTTATTCTTACTGGTATTTAAATATTAATTCGACAAATGCATGTGATTCACAGTGAGCCTGCTGTGAATCAGTATTTTGTTTGCCGTTTGTGTCTTTGTCATTACTTGCTGTCATGGGAATCATTTGTAACTTCAGAGAAATGATGTGTGGGTGAGTAATTTGGGTGTAATTGTTAAATGACTATCTCAACACGCAGGCGGCGATGAGTCCTCCTTGATTCGTGATATCAGTCTTTGTTTGTTTACCGACTTGGTCAAAGGTAAAATGTTGAAATGATCCATGTGCTCCTGCTCGATATTTATCTCTCTGCTCAACTGAAAAATGTTTCCTCTCAGAGATAGGGCATGTTATAAACAAGGCAGACCTCTTTACTGACCTGAGGATTCATCAGAATAAAAATAGCCTTGTTATGTACCTCTTGAAGTGAGAGGTTGTAGTTTATCCCGGGCAAATGCCTCAACTTGAGTTTTACAGTGCTTTTTTCGTGGCTCAGTCTGCTTGATGAAGCCCGAGGGGGGCGGGTCCTGTCAAATACAGGCTGCGCCAAGATGTCAACACAGTGGTTTGTTCTGTCATGCCCTCGTCATGATGGGAATACAGGTGTGAATGAGGACTCTTTCAGACTGTTTGCACAAGACTAATATCACCTGGAGACATTCAGTGATTTATAATGACTGATGAGATCATCAGTGAATGTAATGCTGTGTGAACCTGGCTTATGACTGGGGTTTACTTTAAAAAAAAAACTGTGAGAATTCCAGGTATCTGCTGAGTTTTTTTTGCTGAGAACAGCATAATCCTACTAACCCTTCACTTACTGCTCAGTACATATCTTGACCACAATTCTTTGATTACCAAATTTAAGGGATCCTTATCAGAAACTTTAAAGTGCTTATGTTAAAAATAATGTTGGCAGATTTGTTATTTTCAGATTTTTTGAACTTTAAAGGGACAGTTCACCCCAAAATTAAAAACACATTTTTCCTGTCATCTATTATCTAGATTGTTTTGGTGTGAGTTGCAGAGTGTTGGAGATATCAGCCATAGAGATGTCTGCCTTCTCTCCAATATAATGGAACTAGATGGCACTCAGCGTGTGGTGCTCAAAGTGCCAAAAGTCAACAGCAATGTCCAGAAGTCATGACATGGTTACTCAAGATAATCCACAGACCTTGTTGTGAGCAGTTTCATGTGGGAACTGTTTTCTTTCTATCAACTACACCTGCTAACCGTATCACCAGTGCAGAAGGAAGTGTGCATCTACTGCTAACTCAACTAGAACCACTGAGCTAGCCGAGTAGAACACCACTAATGTTTATATTTCACGCTGTCGCCAGCAAAAGCCTCTCGTTATATTATTTCCATGATTGTTAAGTCTATACAATGAAAGGAGTTGTGAAAATAGACTACCTATTATTATTTTCCAAGAACCCAAAGTGACGTTTTGCTTCTTTTGTCCAAAACCCAAAGACTCATTATTATTATATCGTACATGACAAAGAAAATCATCAAATCTTCACAATTAAGAAGCTGGAACTAGCAAATGTTCGACACTTTGTTTGAAAATAATCAAAATAGTTGGCTATTAATTTTCTTTTGATCAACTAATCAAGTAATTGACTAATTATTGCAGCTCTAGTTGGGTGTAATTCGGTAGAATGAAAGTAGTTCCTACAGGAAACTGCTCACAACAAGGTTTGTGTATTATTTTGAGTAACCAGGTGAGGATGTAAACACTTAAGGCATCCTCCTTGGCTGAGCTGTAAGGTTAGCTTGCTCAGTTGTGTGAGGTGAGCTAGCAGTAGATGCACACTTCCTTCTGCGTAGTGATACAGTTTGTGGTTGTAGTTCAGCAGAAAGAAAATAGTTCCTACACAAAACTGCTTACAACAAGGTCTGTGGATTATCTAAAGTAACCGGGTCATGATTGCTGTTGGGTTCTCCAAATGTATTTTGTTGGCACTTTGAGCACCACAAGCTGAGCACCATCTAGTTCCATTATATTGGAGAGAAAGCAGACATCTCTATGGCTGAGATCTCCAACACTTGGAAACTCACACCGAAACAATCTAGACTGCTAAATAGCATTATGGGTAAGAGGAAAAATACATTTTTGATCTTGGGGTGAACTGTCCCTTTAAAATATGGATGTTGGCCTCAGTTTAAAAATCTTTACTTTGTGTATAAAAGTACACTTCATGCTATCCTCGTCACCAGAGGAGGAAGTTTTATGTGAACAGTGCTGAACATTTCCCTCTGGGGTCACAAGACAAATCTTAGGGGTTGAAAGATGATTAAAAAAACAAAGTTCTGTTACACAAATAAGTTTTTTCTCTAGACTTTGCTTGTTTTAGATTAAAAGTTGTAGGCTATAATTTTACCTCTACGTAACTCGAATCAGTTTGAGAAGTTTTGAAAGGAAAATCACCCTTCAGGGGAAATGTTCACAACTCATACACGTATGAAATCTCTGACAAGCAGACACTGCATTATTTCAAGGGGTTTCAAAACTTTGAAAGGTTGAAACACTGCTCTATTCACTCATCGTTTTTCTTAAACTGAATATGAGAGATTTAATTTTGAGCACTCCACTCCACCTGTTTTTCATTTTAGCAAATTTGATTATGCTGAAATTTGGGGGTAACTGATAAATTACACAAGATCCTCACATAACGCTGTCTGTGCAAATGCTTTATAACTTTGTTTTTTTGCCTTTGTCCTCCTCTCCTTGCCTTGGCCTCATTCTTTTTATTTTTTTTCCCTTCTACAGCGTGCGGTCGTGGTTTCTACAAGTCTTCCTCCCAGGACCTTCAGTGCTCTCGCTGTCCGGCGCACAGCTTCAACGACCGCGAGGGCTCCTGGCGCTGCGACTGCGAGGACGGCTACTACCGAGCCATCTCTGACCCTCCATCTGTGGCCTGCACGAGTAAGTCTGCCATGCCGTTGCTAGGTAAACACGGCGCAGATCACTTGATGGGATCTGAATTTAAACAGCCACACATGCGAAAGGGGGAGGAAAAACACACTCCAGAGCCCACGGCAGACCTGTTCAGCCAGTCTGCAGTGGTCTCATGAAAGCCCCAGATGTGTTCCATAGCAGTTCCTCTGCTTTTCCCAGTGTGTCATTATAATTATGTTTGCAGGCTTGCATGTCTGTTTTCTGTCTTAGCTGGTTGCTAATGATGAGAGGAGCAATTTGCCATTTCCCGTCTGAAAGATTGCAATTACAGTCAGTGGCGGCGGCAGCCCAGGCAGCACCCTGCGTCTTCATTTGTCCTGGCCAGTGTAACAGTTATGTGACAGCCATTGATGGCTTATTTACACAGGCCGGGGGGATTCAGTCTGAAGGGTGGGGCTGATTTGCTCCAAATCCATTCTCAAACAAGTTTATTTCAAGGTGCTGCTGGATGTTTTTTTTCCCTCCGTTGCCTTCAGCTACTGTGCACGGGGAGTGTCGCACCCTTGCTTTATCTCTGGAGGTAAACAGCACCCCGAAACATAATCTCTGCACCTTATCTGTGTGCCTTCATTCTACTGATAATGTATCACAAGACTCCTGGATAGGCCCACAGGTTTCTGGCTGCTGAATACACACACTCGTCATTCTTTTTTGGACATATCTATGAAGAAGGAGCGTGGATATGTTATTTTGTGCCATTTCTTTACAATTAAAAACAACCAAAACAGATATGCAGGAAAATCAGCATGCCTGCTTCACATCCTGTGCCATGACGCTTTTTCCCTGAACACCTAAAGTAGGCCAAGTCAGAATCTCTAATGTATGTGTGTGTGACGGAGAGACTACCGGTGAGATATTATGCAAACAGAAGAATGTTACAAGCGCTGCATTGGCTTGTCTATGCATTAAATCGCAGAATCAAAGAGAGGATTATGCGGATTGGAGTTTGGATTTAATGTTGTAAATATCATATAAAAAATGATTCTTCTGTCATTTATAGGCGTCTGTAAAGCAGCTCATTGTGCAACGTCTCCGTCTCCGCCTGCCCCCACACCTTTTTGTGTTTATTTCAACACATTGTCAGTGTGCAGGTGTGTTTATGCTACCAGGAGTTTGGTCTTCAGTTATGAATTATTTGGCACCAGCTTCAGGTTTGCACCTTCTCTCAGATCCTTTAATTCCACTGGTGAGTTAAAATAATGTTTCTGCTGGCTGTAGGTTTATTACATAAGTGAAAATATATTATCAGGGAAAACACACTTTAATTAAAACAGTGGGTAAGATAGAGGTTTGCAAGAAAAAAAAAGATCATAACTTGGATAAGAAAGTTTTTCCTCTCTCATTGTTAATGAGCTATCATTTCCCACAAGCATTATCCATTATTAAAATATCAGCCATCTATTTTGCATTTTAGCTGGCTGGCTTTCCACTCCATGCTTTAACAATTTGGAAGAAATGTGCTTAGTATTTAGGTCTGTCCTCAGTGCATGAGGTAGTGGACTGTCCACAGAGTCAGCCATTTCCTTTTTTGCCTTTAGCTACAGTGGGATGGATTTACACTCTCCAGAGAAGTTCCATCACATACTATATACTTAATCATGTCTTGAGCATACAGAGTGCCCACTCTGGAAAACACATATTCTTTAAATGCTGGTATTCAGACAAAAATCACGTTAGTAATGTTCACACATGACTGTACCACAAAATAATTTATAACGGAAATGAAGGAGCTGCACAGTGCTTGAAATCATAGTGACAAAACAGTAGACTGTGGTGTGACAGCTGTGGCTACAGCACCAACAACAAATAAATGAAGTCATAAATCCTTAAAAATAAAATTGACTCACTGCTGGTGCTGGTTGGGGGCATAGACTGTATAAAAGAAGTGGAAGAAAAGAAGTGGAAGTGACTTAAAACTGCATTCTTTCTAATGGCCAGCAGGGGGCAACTCCACTGGTTGCAAAAAGAAGTCTTGGATTTATTACCCCAGTAAACATTTTCCTAATGAGTTTATGGCCTACTTTCAAGTCTTCATCAACACAGCATGTTCATTTTGTAAATTATGGTCCAGTTTAGAGTAAAACAGACGATAAAGCAGGGTATACTTTAGGACGTGGCTACCTTGTGATTGACAAGTTCCTACCAAGGTGACCTGTCAGTCAGGAAAGAGGCGGAGCAATCCTCCCGAGCTCCACCCTCTTATATGGTCACTTCTGGCTCCCCCACCCAAAAAAACAACAAAATGCCAGATTTGAGGCTTCAAAACCAATGGGTGTTGTCACAGTGGCTATGTCCACAATTTAATACAGTCGATGGTTGGGAGACAATAGGGGCCCAATTCTAATATTTTATCCTGGGCCCCCCAGATCTGTTTATCTGGCCATGTTTGCACAAAACAGCTTAACTAGGAAGAAATGTTGCTAATATGACACTACTATTAAATGCTGCCTCGGATTCCCACCACATGTGATTGACTCATCAGTGCTTCAATAGTCTTTGAACAGTGACTAATAATCTTCACTGTGAACTGATTCACTACATGCAAAAACACATCAGCCCATTAGAGAGGCACACTTTCCCTCTGGTTTCCTTGTTACAGGCTTGCGGGTATCATTATCACTTGTCATTTAAAGTTTTTTTGTTAAAAGGAATTGAGCGTTCATCCAAAGAAGTTCAGTTTATAAGCAATTAAACTCATCCTTGATCCTTTTGATACACTTAGGGGTTTTCCTGCTTCGGCCTTAGTTGGTGTGGTATGACCAAGCCCCCAGGAACATTGCCAGGCTTTGAAGCCAATTTGACATAGTGGCCAAACCATGGAATTACAATTTCCAGGTCTGTTACGTGATGCTCTGGAGCCAAAAAAGACCTTTTGTCATAGGCTTACATTGTGAAAAAGACTACCTTAAAGTTGTAAAACTCATTAGCAGCCGAATTGAGTGTTATAATGAACTGTCATTTATGTGACCGAGCCTGAGATTGAGTGATTGGGAGGTGCGGTTAAAGGAAAAGCCAGTGTGCTTACTCTGAAGGCCACAATGTGGAAGATCCAGATAAATGTATACCTGAAAGTTGGGGTGGGCAGTATGGCCAAAAATCTTTAATTACAGTTTATGTAAATTTATATAACAGTAATACAGTGATTGTTCTGTAAATTCAGTTAAATAATGTTATATAATAACCACGCTGTATTTCATTATATTTGATTTTTTCTTCTTTTATTGGGAATTTTACAAACAAGAAACAACTCGCTTGCATGAGACAACACTTGAGTTAAAAACAAAAGACTCAAAACAATACACCTACAGTTCTTTCAAAATGGAAGATTAAAGGTTCCTGAGAACAGTAATTTCAAGTGTTATGCCAAAAATACACCAAGCAGCGGTGAAGAATCTCCAAATCTCTATCTGAAGTCAACTTTTATTGCTTCATGTGCCACTGAGCAACTTTCATAGGAAAGAACAGGGGCCCCTGAATCCAGGGTATGTCCAGCAGCTTAGGGTGGCTATTGTTAGCTTAGCAAACTTGACACAGATTCTACATTTAGCATTTAGCCAGAGATTTACGTTGCAGTGGTTTTACATCAAATGTAAAAGAAGTAAACACATTTATCTCAGCGGGAGACATGCTTGTTTACTGCTTGTGGTGAGATTCCTTTTGCGCTGAGTCAGGCCTCCTAATGATGGTGCCTTGGAAAATGAAGTGGCATTATCCCTTAACTGTCACTTGCGGCTGCTGTTGAGAAAAAAGGCAACATAGTCTTGCTTTAGATGAGGAGGAAATGTAGCTAGTTTTGTCCTATAGTTTCATACAGGTAAGAATGCCTGATGGCAGAATTTGTAGAACTTACAAATGACTAGTGTCTGCTGAATGAAGTCAGTGAGCTCAATTTGAACATATTGAAGTGCTTTACAGGGCTCAGCTTTGTCTGTTTAACTCTGTTCCCATCACCGTGTGACACAAACAAGGACATAACTCACGCTAAGCTAATTTGAGGCCGGCCAGTGACCACAAACCACCAATCTCTCTGTGTAGCACAGAGGCAACCATACAGATCCTGTTCTAGACGACAGGTCCATTACTCACTTCTCCAACCATCCTAATCGGATGTTAACGCTTCACTCCAACATCTCCCGCTGATCAAGGGCAGGGCTCGCATGCAGCGAGAAGAACAGGAGAAAGTTCCCACTTCTTTGCAGTGTCCTCTGGCTGTTCCCCTCCGGGTAATCACCTTGGCCAAGTAGCGTAGTAATTACTGAAGTTGCCTAATGCACACTTTCCATTATTCATTTTCATTAACTTCGGGTCTACACTGATGACCCCATACCATTATATGTAAATATGTATTTTTAACTTGTATGAATAGCTTCGCCCTCCTCCTTATTCACCCAGCACAATTTTTGCACGGCCTTCTGTACGTGCATTTCCTCATTCATCGCTGGATTAAGTCGGTGTGACCAATAGTCACTGTGATTTCCTTTTTTTTTTCTTACAAGCCTTATCCAGACCAGGAGTGAATAGTAATTGAAAATGAATTTGCACTGCCTGAACAAATAGCTTGATTGACAGATTTTTTTAAATAGGGGTTTGTAAAGCTACCATATCGTAGGCCTTAGCAAAACAGTGAGATGGATCTCTGGCACACAGAGATTAAGAATGTGTCTATGAGGATTTGAGAGGAAATGAGATGAAGATGTAATGTGGGGACATGAAAAGCCAAATCCACGCTGAATAAAGATGAGGGAAGAAGTTCCGAAAACATAGCTCCATACAGATACATTGTGTTCCCGTGAGGTATGTGTTGAGAGGGGGTGGATGGATGAACTGCTTTTGTTTTTTGTTTAAATGTTTGTCCACGCCATTTGTATGCAAAGTTGTGAGAAAAGTGAGATATATGGGGACGGTCGCAGGAGAGGCTTTTTCTCCAGAGGCATGATACAGACAGGAGTTGTTGACAGGTTGGGGAGTGGGCATCAATCATGCAACAGCTGTGAGCAGTGCTAGTGCAAGCTGAGGGCTGAAAAGGGCAGTTGTGAGCAGGCGTCTGCTTCTCCCAGCCCCCGCCGCACCCCTTAAAAATGTGCCACCTCAACAAGTTGACGTCCGTCAGAGGGTCCGTCCTGCCTGGAGTTGCTAGGGGACTGTGAGGGAACTGCAGAATGTAGCGGCTAGTGTTGCTCCTAGATATCAGAACCACTTTTCAACTCAGGCTTGGATTCGCCGAAACAGGAATTCAGTGATTAACTCACAATGTTTGATTTTAGTTGTTTCAGGATCATACTGTACTTCCTGTGCAGCCTTTTCTTTTAGCTTTCTCTGGGTGCATTCACTTTAGATAATCTGGCTAAACTGTTGGCTTGTTTACAACCTGTCTGATAGTGTGACTTTTGAGTTTCTTGCCCAGTCAGGCCTTGTTGTAGCAATGTCACCATGCTCCCAGATTTCAGCAATTACTTTGGTCAGGGCTGGATGAACCAGCAAGGTGGCCCTGGTGTAAAATGAGCTGTGGGCCCCTTTTTTGTTATATTTCACAAGGCAGGGCCTCATGAATAAATAGGTATGCTATAGGTTATAGTAACAGTAGACAGGGAGACAGAATCTTCCAAATTGGACCCCTCATCCACACCCACTCCTGCTTCACCACCACCACCCACCCTTTGCTCTAATACCAATGCAGGCAATTTCAAAAAAGCTCTTGGACATTAGTCTTGCAGTGACAGAGATGGAGTCTCTAACAGACATCTCCAAATCCAGTTTTATATTCGTTGGTAGCGTAGTTAGTGCGCAGCTTGGAGGGCTAACTTGGCATGTTTACTATATTTCATGAACACTGCTGTCACCCCCAAACTGCTAAACACTAAGGAAAACGCAAAAAGCCCTTCAATAAGTGATCAGAGAAAAGTAAAATCAAACACTGATTGACATTGGTGATTCATCCATGACCATTTCCAAATCCATTGTTTATAATATGTTAATTAATGCAACTCCAAGACTTTTTAGGGACACCAGCGCGCAGAAATATTTAAATGCACCATTTGAAAAATGGCAGTGTAACTTTTTGCTTAGCCAAAATTTAGCCTAAATTTGGAGCATTATTTAACCCAGTGGTTCCCAACTGGTGGGTCGCAGTCCAAAACACACAACACTTTTATCAGAAGGTTCTTGGCATTGAAACTTCATTTGTGTAAACTTTCTGCAGATATTTCTCAGTGGTTCAGTATGAATGAAATCCTCCCAGCTCTTACCTTAAGCAGCAGATGTGCTCAAAAAGTGTGTTTATTGTTTTAACACAGTCTTAGTGATGCTTCCCTTCAATTTTTTATTCCTGTCCACGTGCCATCGGGCTCTCTCCAGAGGCTGAAATGGAATTTTAGCTTGCAGCACACATTATGTGCAAGTAGCAAATCCATTATTGAATTCAGTGCGGTACTGAAGTAGTATTGAAATTTTGTTTATTACAGCAGCAGCCGGAGGCCCTTCAGCTAAAAAAACTTCTTCTCCTCCTCTTCTGCATGGCTTCCCACATACAGGTTCTGCTGCAGCCACATCATTAGAGGCTAGGTCACGGGGTCACAACACGCATTTGTAGAGTGAGGATTACCTCATGGGCGATTTGAATACCACTCACCCCTGCCGCCCCTCTCCCCACAGCTCCCCAATTAGAGCACAGCCAGCTAATAGGCTGTGGAGGGTTAAGGCAGCCCCGAGCACCTCTCAAGGCCGATAAGCGCCGGATTCTTCTTTCCTAAGCTTGGATTTACTCAGGTCTCACAACTCTGCTCAGAGTGGAGATGGGCTTTGAATCATGACCTAAAAACGATCTGCTACTATCATATGTTTTCATTGTAGTTGATTAGATGTAGCGGATACATCTGTGTGGCGAAGACAAACCATTTTCTCATCATTTTTACACATTGGAGTTCTTTGTTTATCCCACTAAATCACAGGCCCTGCTTTAAAATCTGTTCCATGTTAGCATGCAAATGATGTAGCAGGAAACATAAACTGTGCATGCATATATTCCATATTTATGCACAACAACAAAAATACCCTCACACCCACATATACACACACACACACGCTCACCCATGCTTGGTCACAGTGGCAGCGTTGGAGGGAAGCAAGCAAGTGATTGAGACGTTTCAGGCTGTGGGGGCTCTGGCAGGCTAATCCGTGAAATGAAACTTGACTGGGAGGAGGGGTGAGAGGAGAGAACACGAAAAGATAAGACAGAGTGGGGCAGTGAGAGACGAGGGGAGAAAAAGAGTAAAAAAGAAGAGGGAGAGCGACAAGCCCTTGAGCTATGAGGATGAGCAGACAGACAGACAGCAGAGGGCTCAGGCTGCAGCGCAAATCTGTGCTGTAGGTGAAGTGGGGGCAGAGTTTCATATTCCTGAGTCCAGACAGAGCATATTCGGAGTAACAAAGTGACGCCAAGGCAGAAGAAGAAGAAAGAGAAGACGGGCTCAGTTTGCTTGAAAAGAACTTGGTGGTAAGATGTGTCATCTCACTGCATCTGAAGGAAAAAGTGTGGATACCTGTAGGGATGCACTGATTGTAAAATTCTGGGCAGATACAGAAACTGATGTTCAAAATAACAATTTTACATGAAAGATATCTTTAAAAAACAAACTGCTTCAAAAGCCCTTTTACTAGATAAAATATATCATAATTCCCTCTCTATTATCAATTTTATATTGCTGTGAAAACATCAAGTTTCTCCTTTAAACAGCTGTATTTGTTCAAGTTCAAGTATCTCGCCCAAAAAACGACATTTTACAAAATGGCATATTACACATCGTGAGAAAGTAATAATTTACTTTAGCCTAATACTAATTTTTACTAAACAGAGCTTGAATGCATCATAATGTAACTCATTGCTACCTTTGTTAGTTGTTAGTTTTGGCCAACGGCTGCTAATTGCTAACGGTAACCTGGGAACGGTTATCAGGTAAACAATAGGATGCGTCCCTGATGTATCAGTAGTGAGTTTACTGTGTACTTTGGTCCTGAGGGCGTTCCTGGGTAAGATCTCTGTTTGTTCCAATACAGGTTTTCTATCATCCCTGGGACGATGGGACGCCAGTGGTGACACAACAGAAAAACATATGCAAATGCCATCAGTCATCTTACCTACCGGCCAATGGCAGTCAACAAGGCAAATAGTAGCCAATACCAGTGCGTGGCCAATGCATCAGTACAGAAAACATGTATATGCTTGGGTATTGCTACATTATGTTTCTATGTTCAGATTCCACTTCTCGTAAAGACGATATCTCAGAAACGCCTTGCGGCAATTTCTTCAAATTTGGTACAACTGTCCGCTTGGACTCAGCAATGAATTGATTAGAATTTGGTGGTCAAAGGTCAAGGTCACTGTGACCTTGCTTCCGTCTTATATTGTGAACGTGATATCTCAAGAAGGCCTTGAGGAAATTTCTTCAAATTTGGCACAAATGTCCACTTGGACTCACAAATGTACTCATCAGAATTTGTCATTCTAAGGTCAAAGGTCAAGGTCACCCATGTTTTTGGCCATACCTCAAGAATTTATACAGTAATCACGACTAAAATTTAACACGAATGTCAGTTTCACTGTGACATAATAATGTTCTGCAAGAACACTTTTCTGGCTCTTATTCAGCGTCATATCTCAGAAACAGACGGGGAGACATTTGGTCAGATACTGAATTGGTGACACTAATATTTGGTGCCCACCTTGCTGATTGTATAGATCTTCTGTGCGCAGATATGGATGTAAACTTAAGTTCAACTTGACGGGTTTGCGGAGGCATGTAACTGCAAGGCAGTAATTCTATTTTATGCATAGAGTGGTATGTTCTTTATAGTATGACAGTTTTCCCAAACTTAGATTAAAAAAAAGTCACAGTATATCACCTTGCACCTTACAGTATGGCAGTATATGCAGTGGCAATATATTGATTCGTATCCCCTGTATAGTGACTTCATAGACGGTATAACAATAGTCGACATAGCCACTGTGATGTCACCCATTGGTTTGTGAATTAATGGTTTGAAGTCTTGAGTTCTGAACTATGTGCATAATTCTAAGCCTTAATAAAATGTGAAATAATGAGTTATATAAAAATTCAACCAGATGCAGTTGTCATGCACGGAGAAATCAGCTACAGAGACCAAAAAATTTTTTGTAAACATGTTTATCTCTGCTGTAAAGCTGGACATTTTAACATGTGTGTGGAGATTGACCTGCTTTGGAGCCAGATTCAAGCAGCCATTTGAGAAATTGGAGTTTCTGGCACTTCTGCTTTGGCTTTATTTTTCATCCCCAGAGGTTGCCACTTGAGTGATACGCCAGATTCTTGCAAATACACAGCCCTATTACAGGTGGCCACACTTGAAGGCTGGGCAAAAGGTTCATCCCGATAGCCGTGTCCCACCCCCACTTTCATTCTCCAAAAATTCTAAGTATTAAAACATTGTAGTCTTGACTCGACAAATTTGTGCACTTTTACACAGTCTCTCCTCGAAAGCATATGAAAGAGGACAATAAAGAGAGCTGGAGAGAGTTCAAACCCTGCCCACTTTTACAACTCTGCAGGGATTGGATTGTTACGAAAAGGTACAAAACTTGTGGAACCCAGCGGTAATTTTGCCACCCCAGAGTGAGTTTCAGATATAAGATAATCAGACAAGCTTCCTGTTTGAAGCATACTGAGGCCTTTAGAGGAAGAAAGGTAAAGTTTGCTGGGTAAAAACAACACAAAAGACAAAGGTCGCAGATCCAGGGTCACTCTAATCTAATTTCCTTTCGCCTCTTGTTCCCAAGAAATCACAGCTTTGATCTGTGGCACCTGAGACCCGAATGAGAGTGGCACGAGCAGAAATGAGATGTTATCATCGCTTACCATGGCCATGGAAATGCTAGAATAAAAGACTCCGACTGGGAGGTGTAGGTGTGTGTGTGCGCATGTGGGCGTCTAAGTGTGTATGTGATGTGGCACACCTACTCTTTGTCTGCGAGGAAGATTGAGAGCGCGGGTCGAGTGTCAATGCCAAGGCTGAAGTCGAGTGGCGCTATCAGCAGTCACTCCTCTCCACTTCACCTGCCACAGGTGGCTCTTTCATCTTCCCAGTCCACAGTCTGTCTCTTATCTTACCCGATAATCATGAATATGGATGTCTCCGTTGAGCCCTCGGTTCTAATGGCTGGAACAGGGAAAACAACTAAAGTACCGTATTAATGAGCCCGAATATTGTGATAGCAGTTTTAGCATTATGCATATGCATGACCTATTTTGTTAGTTAATGTGACAAATTTAATGAGATGAGAGGTCCCTCCCCAAGATTCCCTCAAAGAACATTTTCCTGAGAAAACACAACGCTTTAAGTCTCCCAGAGAAACAAAATGAAGATGTTCTTAAAGCATTCATAAACAAAGAATACAAGTCATATAATCTTTACTGCGTTAGGGGGAGTTTATTTATATCAACATCTGGGCCGTAAAAGCCAACAGCCTGGAATTTGAAAGATGAAAGCAGCAATTTGTTATTCATTGTTTTATGAGATGAGCTAATCTCTTTGCCATTACGCGAACATTTACAGCCAAATGGTCTGTGGTCCCGTGCACTTTTGATGCATGGAGCTCGTTGTTATTGTGTGTCAAGTGAAACTGTATATGGCAGTTACAGGGCTGTGATAATCCAGGTTTAAATCTTGTTCATAAATTCAGTGGGCGAGTCTTTTTTTGGAGGACATTAACTTTAAGTGTCCTGCTGTCTGTATGATATACCTCTCTAAGGCAGCCCAGTAAAGCCACCATCTCCAGCTGGGATGGTTGTATATTTTCGGAGAACAGGAAGCGACTGTCTCTGGCCTATGATTCCACGTGTAACCACGTTTCAATCATTTTCATAGCAGCTGCAGATTTTATGCTGTTAACAATCGGTATGTAAACAAAGCCCTCGGTCCATCTGGATGAATCAGCAGCTATGTTTGCATGCATGAGAACACTGTAAAAAAAGGTCAGGTCGATTCAGAATTAAAAATATGAGGAGCCAGGCTGCACGCTCTCAGCTCTGTGGAGCTTTTTAGCATCTTTTAGCTAATTGTTGTGGTTTTACAGGCAGTAACTTTCACTCTCACTGCTCTCAACAACCTCATTTCCAGCAGCAACAGGCAGCCTTTGAACTCACTCTACAGCACCTACCTGGCACCAAACAGCAAAGTTAGAAACTAGCGAGTGAGCATAGGTTCACATGTAGCAGCTAAAGAGACAGATATTTTTTTCAAAAGTGGGTGGAGGCTAAAACAAATCTTGCAGGAGAATGAATATTGGACTTGGCACAGAACGTAACTGCAAATTAAAGCTAATTTATTGCCATGTCTGTGCCATGTTCCTGAATGTGTAAACAGACAGTAGTTTTGTCCCCAAGGGCCTGAAAGTAGAGATTAAAGTAACTTTGAAATTTAGAGTTTACCAAACAAACACTGACTAATTTGTTTGATTTGACTGAACTTAATTTAACTGGATTTGCAAATATTAGTTAGAAACTTAGGAAACTGAGGTCAGCTTATATCTGATAAATTAAATTATTCAGTTCAGTGCCACACCTAACAAACAATAAGACAAAATGAAATGTGCAAATTCCATCTTCTTGGTTTTGTACTGTGTGCTGGATGGCTTGCTTTTTCATTTTCTTTTACTCCAATGCTCTCCACTTAAACTCCAATTTCACCATTTTCCTTATGTTCATTTTTTCCCCCAGCACTTTATGTGGCTGCCTGTGTTGCCTATATGAGGTTCTGCCACCACAAGACTTGTTTGTAAAGCTTAATTTTCTATGTAAAGCACCTTCAAGACAGATCCCTAAACGTCACACTGCCTCAATAGCACAGCTTTTTCTGTCCTCACAGCTAAATGAAATCAGAATCAGTGCTTATGCATACTTATAAAAGTTATTGTTGAAGTGCACTGGTACATAAAATAATATACCAAATCACAAAAGAACAAAGAAGGACAATTTTAAGCCAAATACAGTACGTTTGGATGCTAATAAGCTAACAGTTCTTTTTAACAACGTAATTTTATGAGTTGAAGTAGCTGTATGCAACATTCAGAGCATTAATATAGCAGGAAACCAGTATTTGCTGTGTAAAGATATAGGGCAGTAATTGCGTCCTGAGCAGAGAACGAAATCAGGCTACTGCTGTGTGTATCCCACTGGCGAGCTCACAGCTTCCGCTTTGCACTGCGTATGGTGGGTATGGGGGTACGGCTAATATCTGGACGTTTGTGTTGTTGAGGCAGGGCGTCCACCCTTCCAGTTACCCCCGAGTAACAGTCAACACTGTTGCCACTGTTGAGCACTGTTTATAGAGCTAGCACCGTTAGCGGCTAGCTGCCAGCTCGGCCACCTCCATGTTGTAAACTGTGTGCAGACAACTCATTAGCTCTGAATTTCACATTGAGTCCCATTAAGCAAACAATCAATGAAACATTTAGTCCACTCACCAATTTTAGTTACAAGGCATACAATAAATAATACGTTTTAAAATGTTCCTGAATGTGATAACTAGACATTTTAAGTAGACCTGACCTTAAACTGAAAAAGCCTTTACACTGTGAAATCTCCTAATCAATTTAATTAGGAGATTTTACAGTGTTAAGGAGGATGGAGCGATGAGGGGAAACAGAGGTTGAGTATGTTAAATGGGTGCGCAGTCCCTGTAATGACAATTCATAAAAAATAGTGACATAAAAACTGTTTTGCATGAAGTCCTCTATGAAATTATTCTCCCTTTGAAAGTCTGGCTCCACTTCTTGATTTCACAGCACTGACCTTGGTGCCTGCTAGAGCTGACTTCTTTTCAGTGTACCTGTACTTTTTCTTTTTTTCTTTTTTTTCTACTGGATCTGAGTCTTATTATAATTGAGTGTCAGTGTTTGGCTCTAGGGCTGGAGCTGGCATGTCCTGTAGGTCTTGTAGTGTTTTTTATTTTTTTATCAGAGAACAGTGAAAGCACAGATTCAGTCAATGCACACTCTTGGCTGTCACTTTCCTTGGCACTCAGTTATTTAATTCTGGCTTCCTCCGTGTCCACCCCTGACAGGACCTCCCTCTGCGCCACAGAACCTGGTCTACAACATCAACCAGACCACTGTTAGCCTGGAGTGGAGCCCGCCGGCCGACACGGGCGGGCGCAACGACGTCACCTACAGGGTTATATGCCGTCGCTGCAGCTGGGAACCCGAGGAGTGTGTTCCATGTGGGCCGAATGTGGGATTCTCTCCCGCACAGTCAGGATTAGTGGACACATATGTGACCATAATGGACCTGCTCGCCCACGCCAACTACACTTTTGAGGTGGAGGCTGTCAACGGGGTGTCAGACCTGAGCCGCACCCAGAGGCTGTTTGCAGCAGTTAGCATCGCTACCGGTCAAGCAGGTAAGGACTCTTATATCAAACTAATGAGCACATTGTATCTTGTTTATTTAACCCATAAACAAACAGAAACATAAAATCGACAATTCAATTACTGAGCTGGGAACCGGTCAGTGGCTTGTGGTCCATTAAGGGCTTTTGGGCACCACTCCTCCTGCAATTCAAATTGTAAAATGCATGTTGTGTGTTTTGTTGTGTTGTGTGTGTGTGTGTGTGTGTGTGTTTAAATTTCTTAAAGGAATTATTACAGAACGGTGCAATGGCTAGTGAAAAAGTCCTGTCTATGTCTTTGTCTGTGTGCTGAGAGGCATACTTTTTGTATGTGTGTAATATGTTTAGATTTCCCTGGTGGCTCCTCATTGGTTTACATGGCATGCCAAAAATAAATGGATCTGGGGTGGAAAATTTTACGGCCGAGACATGTTGCCAGATTGGGTGAATTTCCACCCACTTAGGCAGCTTCAGGATGGATGGAAAAAAAAAAAAAGATCTTGGGTCGATTAACAAAATTTTGGCCTGGTTTGACATAGTGCAAACATTTAGCTTTTTTTCTCCCCAATATTCATTTTCTATTCTGTCTAATGATGTCATATTTTAACCAACACTGCCATGGCTAAAAGGCTACTTGACCAGGCTAGTCAACCACAAGAGGCGTACCAACTAGCTTCTAGCTGGTCAGACTAGCTCATAGCAACAGTGATTTCCCTGTTAACTTGTGACAGCAGACATTGCCACGTACAATTTGCAGGAAAGTCCGTGGTACCATGCTACATATTCATAAATTCGGGTACATTTTATGAACTTAAGGTTATTATCTACCAGCTTTTTGATAATTAATCAAACTTACAAGGTACAAATCGTGATTTTTAGAAATGATAGCTGCTAAGCTAGGCTAACCACATCCTGACTTCGGTTCATTTACACAGACATGAGACTGATATAGATCTTTTTGTCTGACTCAAAGACAGAAAATAAATACTGTCAATCACATTTCCCAAAATGTTGAATGAACAATTTCTGTAAGGCTAAAGTTGGAAATGTTTGGCTCACACCAGGCTATGCACACTTCACCCTTTGCTCCAGCTGAGAGAGCATTAGGCATTAGCCGATTGACAGTTTAATTTTGAAAACCTCTCATATGCAAACTACGGTAATGATTCCCCATTAGCATTAATGACCGTAGTCTGATATTATCCATAATATATCCAGCATGCATATTACCCAGATTAATTTAATGTGTATATCAGCACTACAGTGGCCAACATTATTAGCTTAGCAATGATGCAGACTCCCACTGGTGCCTAAAGAGCCAGTGCTGTATTTGCAGCTCCGTGTCTAGGGAATCTACCGTAATTAAAATGCTGTATTTTGCGGTGACAAACTCTAAAGCCTTTTTTATTCATTATTTCTATGGATCCACCCAACAAGATTCCTCTTTCATGCTTGAGCATCCATGAAACACAGTTGGCCCAAAATAGTGTTCTGACTATGGTGATTAAAAGAAGGCTGCAAAGAAAGAACTAAAGCTTTAGCTGGATATATAACCTCTGTCTCTCTGCCGGGTGATGGCCAGTCATGTCCTGCTGTCTTTCACATCATCATTCACATCCATGTTGTCACTTAAATGTGAGGTGAAGCTGCTCAAAAACAGCCTATCACACAGTAAATGTCAGTTCACAAGATGTTGGTACCGTGACAGAGATAGAAAGAAAGAGGCATTTAGTTGAATGGATGTGTGTGGGGTGTAGTGTTGGGGATGATGTATTTCGTGACGCTCGATTCGTGACAGAGACACGCGCTGGAAGGTGCCGAGGGGTTGCATGGCCAAGGACACGAGGATGGCGGAAGGAGGACAACCTGCAGGAAAAAGCCAGAAAAAAACAATTAGCACATGCTCTTTTAGAGTCACTCATAATTATACGTGGCATGTTGACAACAGACAATTACTCAGTTAACCCGGCGGAATATTTAGCCATTAGCTATTGTGGAAGAGAGTGGCATGCTCGGCCAAGTTAGTGTCATGTTTATTATTTTGAGTAAATGGTGCCATTTAAAATGCTATAACACTATAATCAGTGTAATTGGGCAGCGTGGATCAGGTTGCTGATAATTTTGTTGATTAAATCCATTAAATTTTGATTTGTGATTAGTTTGTGCCAGTCAATATCTGTAAGTGATCATTTCCATTCCAAAACATACAGAATGCCTTTATTTTGCCCAAGTATTTTTAGGGTATTAGGGGGGACTAGTCTCTAAAACCCTATTTGGTATATATTATAGTAAAACTCCTCTTTGAAACCCCGACTAATCAAATTCCTTCTGGGTTAGTAGCTCTTCAAGGCAGGGCAGCCCACTCCATCTGTTCAATGGTAGGACAGCTCTGGGACAGAATAATACCTTCAAATGAAGGCTGAAATTACAGAAGATGGCAGTGAAAAGAATAAATCAAACGTGCAGAAGAATGGCCGCACAGGTTTATTATGATTGTTTCATGCATGGCATAACTGAGTGATATGAGATACTTGATAAGAGGTCAGTATTTGCTCAGTGGCCCTGCATGAATGTTTTCCGGCTAGTACGCTAGAGTGACAGGCACATTACCTTCAGAGAGATTTGTTTAAGAAATATGGACTTAAATCAAAGGGATTCCACCACACTGGCAACGAGTAATCTAAAACCTCATTTCTAAGGCCCAATTTACACCTGTTATTAACATGCGTCTTGAGTGATTGGATCACAAGTGGACAAAATTACAATACCGGTACCATTACCGGGGCAGTCACTTCATTTGAAACCCATCATGTGAATGGAGGCAAACATTCATTTATTATCTGTAAGTGCTTATCCTGTTAGTGGTTGTGGGGGACTGGAGTCTATCTCAGCTGACATTGGGCCAGAGGTGAAGTACACCCTGGACAGGTCGCCAGACTATCACAGGGCTGACACATAGCCTAGGTTGATATCGTAAAGGTATCAGTTCAGCCCTAGAATGCACCCAATGTGTCCTCAATGTGTCTTGAGATCTGATTGCACAGACCATATTCGAAGGTGGTTCTCCTTTCTTTAATTTCTGGCACACTGGGCACAGGAAGTGAACTGCAGCCTCCTGACAGCCAAGACAAAGCATATGGTCTTAGCAATAGAGCGGTGAACTGAGATCCGATCACATGAAGGGACGCATTCAAACTCCAGGTGTGGACAGACAGACTGTCAGCTGTCTGATCGGGTCACCCCAGACGCATGTTAATACCAGGTGTAAACAGGGCCTAATTGACTTTACCTTATGATTCTTTCTTGGCCAGTTTAGGCACAAGAACTTGGTTAGGTTTGACAAAATAATCTTAACTCAAGGTCGACTTAGGTTTTTTTTTAGAGCCTTTACACTGCATCCCAAATCTCATTCAGTTCTCATGAAGATGGTTTGCTGTCATCACATGACCCTAGTATGGAACATTAGTCACAACATAAGAGATGATGGTGCTGTTTCCAAGTTCAAGAATGACCTTTCTCTTGATTAGAGTTAGAGAAAGATCATGCTTTGTAAAGGTTAAGGAACTTTTATGTTCATAGTTAAAGAAGAACTGTTTGGTTAAAGTTGGAGAAAGTTGGTTAAAAGAAAAAGGTTAACTTTTAGTCGCAAAAGGGACATTAACAGCAGTGTCTAATGTCACTATCAGACACTTTGTTGATTCATCCATCCATCATTATGTACTCTGTGACGTTTTTAAAGCTGTCATTTGCTGTAAAGCAAAGCTGGTTTCAGAGCCAGTTTCTGAGATCTGAGAAAGGTGGAACTACAGTCAAAACTCTGTAGGTTTCGGCTGGAGTGCAAGTCAATAGTTGGCATTAGGTTGATATTGATGGCCATGTGATGGCTCTCTCTCTGTTCCCTCCTTGAGCAGACATTAGCTCCACACTGCAGGGCTCATTGTCCTGCTCACTGGACCCTCACTGTGTCCAGCGCTCGCTGGGCTGTTAGGAAATGCTTGAGCGCTTTGTAATTGGAACATCGGAGCTTCCTAAAACAATCGGTCCTTCCTGAGCGAGCATGCAGGACCACTCATTAGAGAATGACTGCATTATTAAAGCTTTTATGGCTCATCATTCAGAATTGATTAACCTTTGCATGGCAAGGCACTGGAGCCCCATAGCACTGAAAGCACCTTTAAAAAGAGAAGGCCTTTCCTCCATCCCCTCCCCATCTCTACCTCCTGCATGATAATCAGCATGAACATATACTTGTGGCTTGGGACTGGGGGAATGAACACACAGTGTGCGAATGCAGATGGTGATCCATCTGATGAGGAATTCACACCTCCCCTAATTACACCAAAGGAAATGTCTGGAGCGAGGCTGGAGCTACACAAGGTGCTGAGTGCTTATTGTTCCCAGAAACCTAATTACCTCTCAGCTCTGTCTTAAATGAGTTTAAGTAGAGGCTGCGAGTTCATAAGCTTGATTTCTCCAGCTCCGTCCTCGCCGAGGTTGAATAGAAATCCGTCATGTTGAGGATTTTCGCCGTCTTCACCACCGCTGTACGCTGGAAGTTAAGAGTGCGTTTCAATCAGCACTCCATTGTGAGTCGACAGTGCCACAGAGCCGCCCTCGGAGGCCCTCCATGCCTTAGCTTTCCTCAAGCGCACTTGTAAACAAGGCCTTTTGTTCTTCCAGCACACTTGTGAGTGGGCACTGCTCATAGAATAACCATTAATATTTATTCAAGCGGATGTTCACATCTCGAGCCAGAAAAATCACTATGGAGAAGGGCACAGAAATAGGATTCGAAATTGGTTATGGGAAAGGCTACAGGACCCATGTGTGTGTGTACGTGTGTGTGTACATGCTGTGTATACACGTTCAGCTTGAGACCAGTGAAATGGGGCTTAGGTGCGATTGGCAAGAGGTATAAACAATATAATGAGTGAAAGGAAGAGCCTGTGGAAATTGATTTTAATGTTGACTGCTTGTATTAGCCAGCAGCACAAAGCCTGTTACACTCTGATAGCAACTTTTACAATAGTTGAGCAGTGCTCTAAAGTATCCACAGGCTCCATGGGTGAGTCAGAGCAGAAAAAAGTGGGATTGCCTCAGCCAATGCATTATTTAGACTGAGGTAAGTCGGACTAGAAATGCCTCAAAATGCTGTGGTCTTCATTCCAAAACACCTCATAAGATAAAGACATCTTTTCAAAATCTAGATGTCTGTCTTTGTGTAACGCCTCTTTCAGCCATGGAATACATAACATTGCTTATTCAACCTATCTGTTAAAATTCTGGCTTTTTGTTATTCACATGAAGGTGTCCATTACATAAATTTTGATTAGGACATTTACAGAAAGAGCCACAATGTCTGCACAACATTTGGCACCTACCACGAAAGAGGGTGTAGAAGAGTGTGGTGTATGTGGTGCATGAATATGGAAAATCCACATACGAATTTTCCCCATGACAACAGTGCAGACTGGGTCTGGTACAAATGACCCTAACTTCAATTAAAAGCCTCATCCCAATTAAACACCCAGTCCCTTTTACTAGCCCAGTGTGGCTACACATTTTGACAAATAAACGCCTGTCTCAATTAAAGATCTGTCCTGGTTGCCAAGCAGTTGTTCTTCTGCTGTATGTATAAAACTGGGTTGTTGGCTAGCTAAGCTAGCTAATTTACTCATATTCCTAGTCTCGTTCTGCATTGCAGTGTTCCATTTTTGTCAAAAAATAAATAAATTGTCTACATTTCTCTGACCCCAAATTTGATGCTAATGCTAGCTGTTTCGCAAGCCGCAATCCATGTTAGCATGTCCATTTTTGTTTAAAAAAAAAACAAAAAAACAACAACCTTACATTTCTCTAAATTCCAAGTTTGATGCTAATGCTTGTTAATGTGACTAGCACTGTTCCATGAACCACAGTAAGTTAGCAGGTGCATTTCAGCTACATTATGACCTTCATCACATATTTTTTTGTTTCAGTAGCAAGCTAACCATGACCTGGAGGTATGACATTAGTTGGAAAAAAATATTTCATTGGTCAAGCATATATTTCAGCAGGTGGAAATCAGCTGAAATGAAGGTCCGTCTCAATATTTTTCCCCCCATATAAAAGGCCTGCAGGAGTGTGCAAGCATCCTTCAGAAGCTAAAAAAATTGATTTTTATATATCTCCGTGCAAATGTTTCAGACCAAAATCCAAGCTTGGGGTGAAACAGCATTTAAAAAGCAACTTTAACACTCGGCTTTAGCTTGAACACGCCCATGTCACATATGGGAGTAAAAAGGCATACACCACCACAGCAACCAACTACCACAGTATATGTTATGGTTGTCATCATAACTTTTCTGAAAAAGTTACTGGGGCACATTTTCAGATGTGAAACTAACATGTACAATTGCCATTAAGAGAATGAGTTGAATGTCTAAAAGGAGTTTTAGACTAGATTGCCTCTGAGTGCCAAGAATGCCATTGCTGTCATTCCAAACCACAGATGATAACCTACACTTGATAAGATAGAGTCATAATATTGAATTTTTAATCGAGCTTCGTGTCAGATAACAAGTTTCACACTTTTTACATCGGAGGAATTTCAAAATCAGCAAACAGAGTTATCTTTAGTGTTTATTTCGAGCTATTCTGCGCTCCATTTGTTGTGCAACACTGTGTGAATGTAAGATGATGTTATAGTCCCCCTCAAGTTCAAATCTAATTAAACATTCAAAGAGAACAACAGGCTATTCCCTTCAGTACAATCTCAGTGCAAAAGGGAGAAAAAAAAAGCATTGAGGCACACAAGAATGTAAGCTAAGCATTTTACTTTGATCTGAAAAGCCTCTGTGCCCTTGCATTGCGTGAGAAGCAAATATTCCCGTTTTGTTTGACTGCTTCAGTCAAAGTCTGCCTCGCTGTCCTCCAGCAGTTTAGTGTCTGGAGTTTAGAAAGCAAAATAGTAGAGTTTTTTTTCATGATTTGATAATTATTTACCTCTACAAGAAAGTAATGATCATTAAAAGAATAAATGTTCATTGGTGCAAATTGATGCCCGGGCTCCTTGGTGGTAATCTATACGGCCACTTTATTGACACTTTATCATCACTAAATGGATATTGTTCGGTGCATTTGTGAAAGTAACACTTGGGGAACAATAAGGCCATTGATTTATCCCTTTTTGTGTTCTAATCTGCCATGGTGGCCTTAAACAGAAGGATTGATTGATTCTGAGCAGTCCCCACTGACCAGTGCCAGCCAGTGTAATTTTCTAGTTAAGCGGATCCTCCTTTGTAGCATTTGTCCCCGGTTTTACGTTACCTGGGAGCCCATTCTTTTCACCGCCGTCACCCCCCCGCTCCACATGCTCACAGTAATTTGATGAGAGCTGGGCAAAGCAGTAAGATTCAACAGCTGCAATAAAACTGTGGTGGTCTCAGAGCAGCAGCTCGGAGCACTTAACCTGTAGCTTTTCTGTAAATGCCTCCTGATTTGTCTGTCACCCAATCCGTCAGCAATGAATAATTTTCATGGAAGGTGCACTTTAATTACTTTCCCATTTAAATGGCATTATCGTGGCCTATCTAGGTAATTAATCTCACCAAGTATCCTGTTTCAGCCTTTTATTGCTGGCAGACGAGCTCCCTAAATCCCCCCGAATCTGCCGTGCTTGAATGAGCCCTCCCTCGCAGAAGCTGGCGTTGCCTCTTTCCCCTTCACTTGGTCCCTATCGCAGCCATTGGACAGTCCTTTCTCTCTGTGCAGGCAGCCTGTCAGAGCAACGGGCTGTTTCACTGCCTTGGAAAGGACACAGGCAGACACATCCATGCGGGGCTGTAGTCAAGAATAGGCCTCACAACCAGTAGGGGTTTGGAGGGCTGATGGCTGCAGATAGCTGATATTCCGTGTTGATATTCAGCATGAATTCTTCCTCTTGTCAACAAATTGTGTGAAAAGACTGAAAACGACAATGATTGTGTCCCACTAGCAAGTACTGTGTGTCTGATATGTCCTATGCCTCTGTGCCATAGAGCTCCATTGTTGTCCATTGGCCTGTCATGATAACTACTCTTTCTGGCAATATATTGGCCCGAAAATAATTGTGGAAAACAACATTATTTTCTTTTAGGAACCATTTTAGGCCACTGGTATAATGATAATATAATATTTTAATTATGCAAGTACAACTTAAAGAGCAGTGAACTTTTAATTCTTAAAGATATTCAGATGTTGGAATTGAAATTTTTTTTAACATATTAATATAAAGTAATTAACACCTGTTCATGTATACAAGAAAGTATTCTAAAATGATAGTAGCATGATAGGAGTAACACTAATTAGCAATAATAATGGCAGCAAATAATTTGTGGCGGCAGCAAATAATTTGTGGTGGTGGATTGGTCAAAAAACTTAGGACTTTCCCCCAGGAGACCAGTGCTCAGAACAGTTTTGAACCAAGTCATTTTAAGGCATGTCCTCACCATGTTTCTTATCTTTAACCTAACCTACATATCTTTACATTAAGTACACAACATCATTTGTGGGGTGTTTTTTCGATAGATCATATGAACCGTTGTATGTGCATTTTCGTAAGAGATTAAACAGATCTTATGAAGATACGTTGCTCAGTTTGAGACTTAATATAAAATCTGGCTTTCAAAAACAAATCCAAGTGATGTCTCTTGTGAATAATAGACATGTTTAGCAAAGCTCAGAGTACACCGCAGCTACCTCAGTAACACTACGGATGTGCTGCAGTTGACTCCCAGGGGCGGACAGCAGAACACTAGACTTTTTGGCTTATTGCCAGGGGTTGGCAAGCTAACAACTATCAGGACTATCAGTGCCCCTTCCACTCCAAAAGTGTAGCTGCAGGCTATCGGTAAGCTACACTGTGCCATCTTCGAAGTGTTGTTTTATTTTTCTTCAGACTCAGGCAAGTAGGCGAGTGTAAGGAGACACAAAGGTAGAGTTGCTACGCCTACGTCTTATAATGGTCGGGAAAACCCTGCTATTTATTCTGACATCATGTTGAAAATGATTTTTGATTTTTATGTGAACAAACACGCATGTTAACTCAACAGGCAATATCGAGGTCAGCAAAATAATTAGGGTCATGTCCATATATTGTACAATCACTCGATAACCTAATTATCTTGTCAGGCCTAGTTGTCCAAAAACTATTAAAAACAAATCAGTAGCACTAGGTCACATGTTCCTTTATTATCATGAACACACACATTTATTTTGACTAAATGCCACACACACACCTTCCTGCTGCTAGAGCACCAAATGTGGATTAATCTGCACATTTGAAACTGCCACAGAGAAGTTGAGAAAGTGGAGAGACAGACTAACACATTGTTGATTGTAATGGGAAGAAACCTATAGAATAATGCCAGTCTAATCCATTACATGTGACCATTTTATGTCACAAGCAGGGATGAAGGTGATTTAGGTTCTTTGCGGCACTACTTGCCCAACCTTCATTGCTTCATATTGTTCTCCTCCCACCTCCAGCTTCATGCGCCCCTGAACACACACATTCTGTATGGTGTAGAAAAGAATTAGAAACACTTGGCGTCATGTAAGCAAATGATTGATTTAAATGGTATAAGTGTCACAGAGTAACTTGTGAAATTTGACCAAACTTTTAAAGTCACAACAGTTAGTTTAGTTGTAAATTAGAGGAAAATTACAACTTAATTCAAACAGCAATCGAACAGTTTATAGCTCTCTGTCTGAGTTTTTTTTATGTTCGTAATAAAACATTGACTATTCAATAACTTTTTACTTTTCTCCAAAACTGCAGCAGATCACAGGACCTTCTGTCTCTCTCACTCAAACAAATCTCAAAATAAAAAGAGCTCCAGGTTACTGAACAGAGCTATGTTTGCACAAATCCAACTGAGAATGAAGTGCACTATGTCCCACTTTATCTAACGTGATTTACTTTCCCAAAAGAGAACAGGTGCAGCAGATCTATATATGCTCAAAAGAATTATTTACATATCAGAGAAGACGAATCAGAGAAAATATAATACTGTACTGTGTATAGGCCTGTTATAAAGAGTCAACTATTTATTATTCATCCAAAACTATGTATTTATTTGTGGCTGTGGCTCAGAGGTAAAGCAGGTCGTCTACCAATCGGAAGGTCAGCGGTTCAATCCCCAGCTCATCCAGTCTGCATGTCGAAGTATCCTTGAGCAAGATACTGAACCCCAAATTACTCCCGATGGCTGTTCCATCGGTGTGTGAGTGTGTTAAAAACTGAGTAGCAGGTGGCACCTTAATGGTCACCAGTGTATGAATGTGTGTGTGTGAATGTGACTCGTAGTGTAATAAGCGCTTTGAGTGTTCGGATGACTAGAAATATACAAATGTCCATTTACCATTTGCTTATTTATTTGTACAAAACTATTAAGAAATCAGTATGTATGTATAAGAATGTAAAAATGGGTGTACAGTAGCTATAACTGCCACTCCTGTGGGGAGCAGCGTCCTCCTGCCTGCCCCACACTGTGTGCACGGCTTAAGAGGAGAGAAAAAGGAAAAGGCAGACCCTGCTCTGCTGGCAGAAGAGTCGGTCACTGCGATTGAGCTGCATGCTCAGAATAAATTATAACTTTTTCCTAGGTCTAAATAAGTCGCTAAATTGGTTGTAAGTCGCTGTTTTTTTTAGAAATACCGTAAAGTTGCTAAGGGGGTCTGAAAGTTGCTAACGGTGAGGTGTCAGTATTGGACGACCTGGGAATGATGGTGGGTTTTGGCAGGCAGCTGCTGTCCCCTATTGTGGTACAGAGTAGCAGACTGTAACGACTTACTTTCATTCCTGGTCACAAGATTGGAAAGAATTCCTGGTCCACAATGTTAATGGTGATCAGTGAGGAAAAGATCATTTATAAAAACTCTTGTGTGCAAAGTCGATGTTTTGGCATTTGGTTGGGAAATGTAATAAAATCCCAGTTTTAGTAACTCTGAACCATAGTTATGCTCCAAAACCAGATCAGAGTTAATTTACATGTCACGATACAAAGGAACCTCAAATTATACTGTAGTGTTCATGTAGTCACCATATGTGAGGGTCTGTGTGACATAAATTTTGTCTATGCCCCGGCGGCTCTGTCTGTACATGTAAGGACATTCCTGATGTACAGTATAAGCAGAACAGCATGTACATCCGCTGCCTCTGCCAGATATACTCCTTTGTGTGGTATATCTGGCTCTTAAGATGAAGCACAGCCAATACAAAAGAATCAATCCAAAACAATCAGCTGTAGAAATCTCTTCTCACATCCTAGCAATATAATATATAATACTTCAAGAGCCTCTTGGGGATCACAGGGATGTAGATGTCTACAGCAGCCTGCGACATGCAACTAAATATTACAGAGAATTTGGAAAAAAGGGGAGTCAGCATCCAGTTGTGGACCAAAGGAAAAGTAAGACATCAGCAAAAAGTGTCTTGAGATTGAAGATGTGCAGTTCAGACACACACGGAAATATCTGTCTTTTCTTTGTTCCTTTGTTGCAGCAGCTGAATAGCAGGTGGTTCTACTGGCTGGGCAACCAGAAATATTCTCTTAGATATTATGTCCAAGGAGATGAGAGTTAAACCAACACTAAAACCAAACTGTAAAATATTTGATTACACATTTACAGTAATTTACTGGCTACTTATTGCATTACTTTCACACTAAGTTACTGTGATCTCACAGTAGTTATGTGTGCATATTACTATGATTTAGTAGTATGCACCTGTAAAATCACTATGTTAAGCTGTAACCTCACTGTTGAACTCCATGTTACTTTGATTTAGCAGTAAGCTCCTGTAAAATTAGTGTATTTAACTGTAATCTCACAATTAAAGCCCATTACATTACTGTGATATAACAATACACTCTCGTAAATTAATGAATCTGTTTAGCCTCACAATTTATGTACATTACTGTGATTTAGCAATATGCTTCTGTACAATTACTGTATTTCACTGTAATCTCAGTAACGCTACATATATTACTGTGATTTAACAGTATGCTTCTGTAGAATTAATATATTTAACTGTAACCTCTCATTAAAGCCAATTAAATTACTGATATAACAGTATGTTCCTGTGAAATTACTGTATTTAACTGTAACTTCACAGTTCAAGCACATTTGATTCCTGTGCACATATAATAATCTTATTTTTCCAAATATGATTATGTTTATATACTATTAACTAATAGTGACGTTACTGTTATTATTATAATTACAACTCTATTAATTTTCCGTTTTTCTTTCTCTTCCTTATTTTCCGTGGATTATTTTTGTTTATTTCACAGACTCTCTGTGTCCGTGCCCGTTTGTTTGTGTTTGGATGCAGTGTTATTAATTTGGAACATTTGCAGAGAGCGATATTATTTCATTCTGAAAGCTGTGTGAAAAGTTGCAACATTCTGATGTTTTGGCCTCAGTTGGGAATATGTGGAAGTTGAAAAAGGGAGCGCTGATTCGCATTCAGCTTCATCCTATAGGCTGTGTTCCCCCGGAGCAGACACAGACACGGCTTTAATTATTCAGACCTCTGCGCGGCAGCAGAAAGAGATTGAGGCAATGTTTTTTTTTTTTTTTCTTCTTCTTTTTTGGCAGTCAATCTGCTGTTTACCTTCCACATAGCAACTCCGCTTTTCAGTCAGACCCTCACCTTTCTGGAATCGCTTCTTCTTTTTCTCTCACAGACGTCAGCCGCTCTCATTTATCAGCCGACACGTTTGACAACTCATTTATTCGCAGGAGTTGGCCACTAAACAAGTTTCCCCCCGAGCATTGTTGCACTTATCAACATTTTGGGGATATTAAAATTTGTGTGTGTGTTTCACGATATCTGTAAACAAACAAGGGTTTCTGTGCAGGCAAGAAGCAGGAAGCCGAGACGCTGAAATGTTCGACTAGACGTACACATGTTTACATGTTGGCGGCAGGCTGGCCGAGTGGTTAGAGTGACAGTCTGCTGAGGTAAAGGTTCACCTCATTGAGCAGTCTGTTGTTGTGACTTAAAGCAAGACGTAGAACTGTTAATCTGCTCTGTCGCTGCGAGTCACTCAGGGTGAGATGATCAGCCAAATGCCTCAAACGTGCCAAGTTATCAAAGTGTCAGCAAGGCTCAGATTATTATGATCCCTTTATCACCAAGTCTTTACAAGGATGCAAAATAAACTCCTTTGAGGAAACACAAGCAGTTCATTCAGAACGCTGCAGCTAAGCATACTCAGCCTCTTTCATTTTCCTGCCCAATTGTGGTCAGGAGTCTGTTACATAATGATACAGTGGTGACAGTGGGGCCAGTTTTTAGTTTTGCTTTGTCCCTCAGTGTGACTTTAAGCAATCCTCAGCACAAATACAGCAGATGTCCAAAGTATATTTTGTATGTAGGCATGTTAAAGGGTCACTTTGCCCAAATTGCAAAAGAAGCCATGCAGATAGATTAGGTTGTTGTCCAGATTTGATATATGTGATTTCTTATATTGCAAAGTGTCTTTAGTGTGTAATCACCTGAAAATATATATTTTTTTAACCTTAGAATTTTTTTTTTTTCTTTTTTTTATGGGGGTGGGTCGTTGTCCATGGAGCCTGCCATGTTGCACTGCCATATTTCTATAAAAGCCCAGAACGGACAAACTAAACACTGGCTCCAGACATGGCCTTTTGTCATGGAGCATCTTTTTGAACTTTATTCCGTGTCTTTACCAATTTAAAACACCAGGTCTGTTTATTGTAGAGAGAAAAAGACCTCAGCAGATAATTTTGCTCCAGGTAAAAACCTTCTGAACAGTGTACATTGAAGGAATTCTAACCGGGGGAAGTTTCAGCTGGTTGCAATCTGCAATCCTCACCAGTAGATGCCACTATATCCCTCTAAATCTTACACGCTGGACCTTTAAATACATTATATGAATACAAACAAAATCACATAATAAATGACACCTACCAAACTACCCTACCCATGACAGCAAAGTAAACTTGAAGTCGGGACCAATAATTGTCTCCCTAACCCAGGAGACATAGCAGCAAGACATTTCTCCATTATCTGTTTAGGGGCGACTGAAATAGTCACTACATTGAGAGCAGCTAATCCACCTTAACAGTCCACCTTAAGGGAGGCTAACTTTGATTGCCAGCTTAGGGGCTAACCCCTTTCACTTTAATCAGCAGGTGGCAAGCAAGACACGGGAGCATGGCCGGGATGTTAAGGATTTGTAGCACAGACTAATTCCCAAAATTAGGTACCAAAGTCTACCCAACCCTCACCTGTATTGTGCAGGGTGGAAGTAGAAATATATCTGACATATCTCAGAGAGTGGACAAATAATGCAAACCATATATTTTTGTGTAGTTTGGGTAAAACATCCCTTTAATGTATTTACATGAGCTTGCTTTGTGAAGAAGCCTCAGCGAACCTTGATAAAAGAGCAACACACGTACATGTGCCTGTCTAAATTGGATTGCATTCCCCATGTATAAGTTACAGTGCATGACCAGATTATGGTGCGAGCGCCTGAGCCGTCTCCATGCTGCCGCCACCACCACCACAGGGTGACAGATCACGGGCGCAGAGTATTCGCTCAGTGAAATTACAGACCTGAGGGGTAGTTGATGAGAAATGTCACTGTCGACGAAAATGGAACTCTAATATATTCCATCTCAGGTTTGTTGGACACTTATTAATGTCTCTCAGTGAGTGCCGCTAATTAAGGTAGTCAGTCTGGTGCGGCAGATGAAGCGTGGGACAAATAACAGTGTGACCTGCAGAACAAAAGAGCTGCGATGAGAATATACATATTTAGCAGCGTTACGAAGCACTCAGAGCACACAGTGTTTTCAAGTTAAGCTACAAAGTCCTCATTGTAGCAGAGCAACGCACCCAATTATTCATCATCTTTCTTTAAATGTTGATAATTTTTTCTCTCTGCAAAATCTGATAACAATAATGAAGGAGTTTGGAAGCCAGCTGATGAAACTGAAAGTTTTCTTTTGCTGAAAAATACATCAGGTGCAAAAGGAAACACACACACATACACACAACACTAGGAATGGGCTTGTTAATTGACATAAAAGCAACACTGTAACTTGTAAAAGAATAAATACATTTCTTCCTCTCACAAATTAAAAGTTTAAGTCATAAGCATTCAAAATCAAAAAACAGACACTGTAACTCAAAATTAGCAGTCAGCATCCTTGTTGTCCTCTTCCTAAAAAAGTTTTAACTGAAAAGTGAACTTCAGCCAAAATACAGTTGTGTATCTCCGGTATGACCAGGAGCTAATGGTGGCTGATGATAGCTTTGTTAGCTAGTTTTGTTAGCAAACATTTTGTCCTTTCTGAGAAGGTCCAACTGAAAAGTGAACTTCAGCATTGATGATTGGGCTAAAGTTACCCTGAGTGCTTACCCTGTGAGCATTGACCGGTCAGTCAGTACCGCTTTAATTATTGTTTACTGACATTAAAGCAACACTGTTAGGCTACTATTCTTCCTGTCACAGATTAAAAGTCAAATTCATAATCAATGAAAGTCGGCCTTGTTTAATTCGGTATACAGTTAGGGGTTTTGTTGCTAAAGCTGTATTTGGTCTGGTATGACCAGTGGCTTTTAATGGCTGATGTTAGCTTTGTTAGCTAGCTTTGTCAGCCCCCCCCCAAAAAAACTGAAATAAAAACACCATGAGTCAAAATCAGCAGTTAAAACTGAAAAGTGAACTTAAGCATATATATGTATCTAAGCTAAAGTTGCCCTGTGTTTTCATTAACTGTTCAGTGAAGGCAGCCATTATTGGTGTTTATTGACATTAAAGCGACACTTTTTAACTTCTGAAAGAAAAAAAACCAACTCTTATTAATTCACATATAAATAAAATCACCATTGTTCAATTCAGTGGCTCTGGGTTTTTGTTGCTATAGCCTTATTTCTCTTACGGTGGCTGATGTTAGTTTGTTAGCTAGCTTTGTCAGCAAATCAAAAGAAAAAACAGAAATAAAGACACCACAACTTAAAATCAGCAGTCAACAGCCTTGTTGTCCTTTCTGAAAAGTTGGAAGTGAAAAGTGAACTTCAGTGTCCATATTTAAAGTTGCCCTGTGTGTTTTCAAGCGTTGACCGGTCAGTGAAGGCAGCTGGCTTTGGCTCCGGAATGCAGCAGCTCTCCGTTTACTGCCCACGGGTGACTGTAAGGCCTCAGTAAACACCAAAATACTTTCTTTGCTTCTCTCTCTTTATCTACTCACTTGCTTGCACTCCCTCTCTACTCTCATATACATTCAATCAAGCACACACACATATACACACATACCACACACACCCTGTCAGCATGCACCTGTGACTCCCAGCGCCTCTCTTTATATGGAACACATGCTCGGGAATGTCACGGCCCTGGCTGCAAATGGCTCCGGCACTTTGCAATAGAGCCATTCGAGTGTTTCATTTCCTGCCGAAGGAGTTAAAAGGACTTCCAAGGGTAATAAAAGCCAAGCAGGGTTGCATGCCGTAGGTGCCCAATAGCAGTGAATTCCCCCTACTGGACAAAATACACACACAGACACACATAAACACACACACAAAAGCAATCCCCAGTCAATAGCTAAACTTTGATCGCTGTTTCCTGCAGGCGATGGTATTTTGTCTGGTGGTGCAGACGGATTGTTCGTAGCTCAGACTGTTTGCATGCTAGCTGGAGAGAGAACGTTTCATCTCTCACACACAGCAGAACAGCGCATCTGCCTGAGCCTGTGCCTATCAAAGAAACATTTAAAAGTAAGTGAAAGATGAAGTAAAAATCACTCATCATATTCATTACATCTTGTCGAATTAAAGAAAATTCTTACATTTAAAGCAGTGCTAATCAATAAATCCATAAAGCCACAGTAGTACACAGACAAAGGTAGCAACAAGCCGGTGATCAAAGTGGAACATGTAGCACCCACAAAGCCAGACATCTCTCAGGAGTTGGTGGAGACCACAACAGAACAAGTGAATATGTACCTTACATTTGTCGGATAGCCAGAAACTTTCTACGCCTACCTGCTGTATGCTAATTTTGCTCCATATCTGGTACATGTGTAAGTAGGCAAAGTTTGCTCGTTGCTCTTGACACAGGTAATAATGTAGCTCCCACTTTAAGAATTGTATCATTTCAGTTTAGTGTGCTTTAATTTGCTTATTCCCAAATTATTTTGCAGTTAATCAAAATAACAGAGTCTGACTGACACCAGCAGCAGCCTGGCTCTGAAGACATATTTTGGATATAATCCACAATATAGTAGAATAGAATAGAATAGAATAGAATAGTCCTTTATTGTCACTGTAACATGTGACATGTACAACGAAATTAAAAAGTGTCAAACAGCCAGTGCATCACCATTAAAAAAAGCTAACACTACAGTAATAAATACAAAAACAAACACAAACACACACAACCATTCATTCTGTCATTGCACAATCCCGATAATAGTGTGAATTACAACCAATATCAAAGGTGGAATTTGGATTTCAAAGGTGGGGGCGCCATGCTTAGTACAGGCACAAATCCTCAAAAAGGGCTTTAGTTTTTCAGATGGATGGTCGTGACAAAAATATTTTATATGGCAAAAAGTGATAAAATTGATCAATATTGACTGACCCTATCGGTGTACTTAATCTTGTGTCATTTTTTTTTACCAATTGCTTGGATTAAGTTCAAATTTGCACTATAGTGCCCTTATATCTGTCCTAGCAATATGAATATCAAAATATGTATTTATTGCAGAACTAAACTCTAGAGGCTGATTAATGCAAAATTGTCATAGGCTGGTATACTGGCATGGTTCAAGCCATCACATTAATTAAAAACCATTGCCCAAAATCAATGAATGTGGTGCAATAAATGTGTTGAGGAGTAAAATGCATTTTTCATATTAATATGTAACTTAGTATGCAAAATTATATCTCCTTTATACTTTTAAAGAGCAAACATCATCCAGGTCATGTTCAGTCCAAGTGCTAGAAATGAATAAAGATGCTCAACACTGATAATATATCTAACTCCAGGGTCCATCTTTATCAAAGTTCTGATAACCCCAACCTTCAAGAATGCTTTGAAAGCCAACTTATGAGTACAAATGTGAAGAGTAAGAACATTAATCAAGCAACTTCATTCACTCCATAAACTCTATGGAGCTCAAGGTTTCAAAATGTACCTCCTCTCACGATGTTTAAAGTAGACACTCCAAGCTCCACTTTAATAGATACTTTTACCACTTTTAAAGATTTTATACAGATTTTTAAAATTCTTTTTAGTTTTCAAGGTAATGTCATGATTTCCATGCTCTCTATGCATTATCTGTGTATTTCCTGCAATACATAAGGTACAAACACCATTTCAACTTCCATACCTTTATCTCTCTCTCTTTCTTTCTTTCTTTCTTTCTTTCTTTCTTTCTTTTCAAGATAAAATTAGTTTTTGCACAGTGAAAAAAAGAGGCGTCTAATCCCGTCTTCTGAAAAAGTGTAGGAGACGTGCCCCCTGTGTTGCCCCTGTAAATTACGCCCCTGACCAATATATTATC
This sequence comes from Epinephelus moara, assembly GCF_006386435.1. Taxonomy (NCBI): domain Eukaryota; kingdom Metazoa; phylum Chordata; class Actinopteri; order Perciformes; family Serranidae; genus Epinephelus; species Epinephelus moara. The sequence goes on along the minus strand of NC_065517.1, from coordinate 8,559,117 downwards.
TGAAGAAATGTACGATTCAGAGCAGGACAGTTTTTGCTTACCATGTGTTATTTGTTACAGAAGCTAATTCATTTTTTTTTTCACACAGATAAGATACATTTTAAATTATAGTAGCTTTTAAAGAACAAGAACAATACATCACAGAGAAAATGTCAGGATGAACAATAAGGCAGATTAGATCCTTGCGTCTGATTGGCTACTCCCGCGCCGAGCACAGTACATGTGATAAATCATGTGATCACTTAAAAGCTGCTCTTAAAGGTTACTCCTTTAAAAGTGGAGTAAGTTGCTTGATTAATGTTCTTATTCTTCACATTTGGTGTACTTTGTACTCATAAGTTGGCTTTCAAAGCATTCTTGAAGGTTGGGGTTATCAGAACGTTGATAAAGATGGACCCTGGCGTTAGATATATTCTCAGTGTTGAGCATTTTTATTCATTTCTAGCACTTGGACTGAACATGACCTGGATTATGTTTTCTAGACAGCACCCTCTTTTAAAGTGTTTGTTTTTCTTCCTTCCCAAAGTCTTCGAAATGGTTTATGGTTGTAGAATTGGCAGAGGTTTGCGTTGCGTAACACAGTCGTGCATTGCGGTTGCAGGGTGTGTGGGGATTTTTTTTTTGGGTCTGTGAGCATTACTCACTGGTGCTTTGTGAGATGAAAGAATCCAGGGAGATTGACAGCTCGGCTTTTTTTTCCGTCTTTCATTGTCTCATCAGCATACTGTCTCCTGCAGTGAGGAAAACTAATTATGTCTTCAACCCCCTGCTTCACCCCCCTCCCCTTTTATTCAGATCATCACACTTGGAAATCATAATGAGTTTGTGGCAGACCACTTTGGCTTTGGAGAAAGGAAGGGGGAAATTTTTTTTCAGAAAGTCCATTTGCCTCCACTCAAACAGGCCGCTGGCAATTACGGACAACCTTTTGACCCTCAAAAGCTGTTGCCTCAAATTCTTTCAGGGCCTGATCAAGACTTGGTTCAGTCCTGCACACCTGCTTGCGTCCTCAGCTGTACTTCTACCGCTTTAAACCAGCGTTGTACCAAAACCTTTTTGTTATCAAAGCGGAGCGAGCGTATGACAGCCATCTGGTAGGCTGCTTTTAATTATTTGGTATAAAACAACAGTAAAAAGATTATGGCAGCCGAAGATCCGAAAGGACGCTGGTATTGGCTGCGGAGCAGATGGGCTTCACATCTGGGCCAGAGGAAGTTAGTGAGGGCGTGAGGGATGCTGTGACAAGGAAACATGGCCAAGAGCTTTTGCAGTCTCTCAGTCCCTTTGTATCAGATGATCTCCTTCACCCGTCCGTCCTCTCTGCTCATTCTGCTGCATCCTTGGACAGCTGGGACAAAGAGTTAGTGGGAAGTGTTTGGGTCTGACTGAAGCATTGCCAGTCTTGCTGGGAGAAAATGATTGCCCATTTAACCTTGTGATTTTAGAGATTGTTGACTAAATGTTAGTGCTGGAAATCTATCAGTCACCTTAAGAGGAACAGCTTACAGGCAAGTGGTTGTCGGGGAAAAACTGTTTTTAAGAAACAGAATAGTTGTTGATATCACATAGAGAAAAAAATCCTTGGATCATTTTCTAAATTTCCATCTCTGCAGCTTGTGTAGTTGAGTTACTCGTTATTTGGTGCACACTCTTCTCCTTTTGTCTACTTTAACCTTGCTCAAAGACTTCCTACATTTAACAGAGTGCTTCATGAACTCTACTATATTGTTGCATTGTGATCTATTAAGGTTATTATGATAAATGTGAAGTTTTTAATCTGTAAAATGGAATGTTAGTGCAAAAGAGATAGAGAAAAGTCTGTAATTTTTGACACCAAAATCTGTTGTTAAAGTTTTATTTTGGATCACTGAAACTAGGGCCGACACCTTCTGTTCAGCTGGTCGATATCCTCATGTCCGACCAAACTTGGTGCTGCTGTATCTGTCACAAGAGGCTGCGTGTCCACCAGAGGGTTTTTTTCCCAACTGAAAAACACAGGCACTCCTCTGAAAACACCCAGCTGGGAGCACTCAAGGCTTTGGAGGCACAGTGTTTTTTCAGCTGAGATGCTTTGGTTACGTATGGTTGCTATGATGCGGAATATCCACCGAAATAAAAATGTTGGCACGAGGTAGAAAGGAAGGCTGAAGCACATAGGGAGCAGTGGCGCCCGCAGTCATGGCAGCTATTGCACCATGGTCCCGTTTCTACCCCTCCTCCACTGTAATTGGACGGCAGGTTGATAGGTGACAGTGACGAGCCCAGCTTTTGAACCAGTGTTGAACATTTTTCAACTCTCTGCGACCCAAAAACAGAAAAAAATGCCAGTCGCGCAGCACTGAACAGATGCTAAGCGCCGCATCACGCTGTTGGCGTTCATAGCATACTGTAAATACGCGGTGCTTCCAGGTCCCGCTGCAATGCCTTTGGAAAGAAAAAACACTTTTGTGGACACACAGTACTACCAGGTAGAGTACAATCAGTATTCTGTGGCTGATTTAGGTTATCTAGCGATAACATTGATCTGCAGGTTTTTTTTCTTTTCTCCCACCGAACAATCAATTGGTGGAAGGGTTGATAGAATTTCAGTCAATCAAGATTTTCTGTGGTTGACCACATCCCAAACTGAAACATTTCCTTGCACTGTATAATTTCCAGAGTATTTTGTTGGCAGTCTTCTTTGGCCAGTTGTCGTTGACCAACAGAAAAATATACCATCATGCCAGAGCATCATCTAAATGCATTACATAAACAAGCTGCAGGTGTCAAAAACTTCCACCAAATTATGTCCCCACAATTGAGTTACACCCCAAAATTACACCCCTAATTCATCCACATTTTTTTGCTGTGTTTCAATACTGAGAGTGTGTTATTGTCACTGATTTGATTTCATTACAGTTTGTGGAACTAAGCAGCCAGTGTCTACTGCATGTCATGAAGCATTGAGACCGGGAGTAGCTATTCTTCTGTGAGAACTGCGTGCTGAAATGTATTCTCCGAAGAAAGATTACATCTAAATGAAAGTTGGAAGAGCTTGTATCCTTAGAGACCGAGCTAATTAAATTTGTAAATTCCTCCCAAATCATCTCCCTATCACGCTGGTGAGCTCGCCGTCGAACGCTGCCAAGAAGTATGTCACAATGTGTTAAGACCAGTATACTTTGGCAGTAGACGTTTAGATGGGAGATGAAATTAAAGGCCTGCAGGAGACCCCTGTGTTTTCAGCAGGTTTGGATTTTTGTAAAAACACTCCTCGAGTGCCCGGGAAGAGAGATAATCACTTATTAATGTCATGACGTTATTTGATTTTGTCTACTGCGCAAAATTAAATTACATCTAGCTTGTGAGATTCAGTGACTTAATGCATTGACTGGATGTATTTCAGCTGTATGGGCTTGTTAATCTGACACATTACAGATAACATCCTCGGCTTTCTGGCTGAAATTAAATTGCAGTTGATAACACAAGATGAATTCAGTCTGGAAGTCCAAAGTGTGCAGCATCTGACAGCCACTGGAGACGACTGCTCACTGTAAAGTCAATGCCCCCCACACACACTGTAAGCATATGCATGGAGTGCTGCAGGAGGGGAAGGCTTCTCCCCCAGACTGCCAACACGTTTTTTGTTATTTTGTCACCTCAAGATAACTGAAGGTAGCCTGCTTTAAACTGTGTGAACATGTCTGGCATTTGCATTAGAATAACTCACCGCTCTCCAATTAACTGGTGACAAAGTGGATTGGAGATACGCTACGTAAACATACCGGACGTCTGACACAAAGAGGCAAAAGCCGCTGTCTGTCATTGTTCCCGGGGTAATTGGGATGGGGTTTGGGAGAAGCTCAGCACCCTGAAAAGCAAACTCTTGCCAGGGCCCTCCCACTAAGTCTTAAGCCTTGTCTCCCTCGCCGCCTATCAGACAGAAATCACCAATTACAGTAGTGGCAAATCCTGCGACCAATACACAAAGGCTGACAATGATGTGACACCTTGCAGTCCTTAATCAGGATGTCGGGCTTCATCTCTCAATTTGCAGGCACTCTGTCACTTGCTTTGGTACGCAACTTTAAGCTGCTTTGGCCCAATTTCACATGGTGCTGTTATCCTATTTGGATTTTGTTAGGATAGAAACCGTACGCTCACAGCCATTAGCCCGAAAGTATCATGTGGAAACTTTGACATTTTTATGTCTTATCCTGTCAAAACTTTTTTTTTTCTTCACAAATTGTAACTTTTGTCCAATGACATTAAGATAGCTGCCAAAGTATTCTGAAACTCAATTTTAAGGTGACATTACTTTAGGAAGAATAAAGTTAAGTTGGGTAAGTGAGGCTTGTCAGGGTTCGGTTTAAATTGAATTACAATAAGTAGTGGTGTAGTGGTAGATGATCAGGTGGGTGTACTACTAGGTAGATGGGTTAGTTACTGAGGAGAAAATAGGTTCACTTTCTTTTATGTTACAATGGCTTATTGGCTGATAGGTGGGTATACTGTAAAAAGGTGCCAAGAAAAAAGGTGTGGATACCCTGTATACCTGCATATACCCTCCAGTACACCACTGAAAAGAAGATTCATGCTGTTTTTCCTTCATTCTGTCAGTGCATGTATTCACAAGTCTATGATTATCTTCTTTTGCCATTGAGCTCTTTAGTAGAAACATTTGCGATGGTTTGTGTTGTTGTTCACTGGCGCACAGTAAATATGATCTGTTCTTTCAACATTGGATTATGTTGTTAATGTGCTAACTGGCTAACTAGCATCAAGATGGTCCTCCACTTTTCCTTTTTGAATGACGAATACAGACTACTGCCATCTGTTGGTGTGGAGAGTTATTTCCACTCACTCAGGTGCATACGTGCTGGTTGGCCATCGGCTGTAGTCTCTGTGATGTGCCCATGTGCAACTTTTTGACACATCTGATGTGAGGCGATGCAACTGTCAGCTTTCACTGGCGCTAGTTCTTTTAAGTTGGTTTGGTGTGTCCAAGCCTTTAAAGGCACAGTCACACAAGCATTTAATACATGTTACATGTTTAATCTGTATAAACAGATATCTGCATATACGCAACAAGATTTTGGTATCGGAAGCGTTGTGGTTTCCATTTGAAGTTGGAACACACTGGCCAAAATGCAATCTTGGAACACATCGGCTATGGTCTGAAAACAATTTGGCTTTTTATTACGTTTTTCTAATTTATTTGCATTAATATGCAAAAATCTGTTTAAAGAGATTAGCATAAATGTTGTCTGGACCTGTCTCAAGTTGCTAATTGAGCTGTAAACAATGACGGGCTCATGGAAGAGGAAGTCTTTTGGCTACTCTGTCTGCTGGCTACTCTGGAACCCCTGAAATATTGGCCGTTGCCCCCAGAGGCTACATCATCATCATCATCAAACGATAGCGTGAGTAGTCACTGCAACACCCATTTATACTTTGCTGTGCCACTGTCTGGTGTGCCAGAGTTTTACTTACTTTGAGAAACATTCAACAAATCTCTTCTTCTTTTACCAGAAAAAGTTGAACTTCTCTAATGTTAATCGAGCCAATAACTTTGCCTAGATTAAGTAGTCTAAATTTGACAAAGTAATTATTTTGACAAGGAATTACATAGTCAAAGAATAGAGTATAATCATGAATCTGACCAGGCATTTGTTATCAAATTCCAGTACTTGACTGCAGTGCTCGGAGCTACAGACATATTTAGGTCTGTCCAAAAAAAGTACTGAGGCTTGATACCCAGCCCTGATTAACACCAATATGAATTCAATTCCTCCATCTGCTTGTTAATGCCAGCTGAGGCAGATTGACACCTCCTCACAGTGCTGAGTAAAATCCTAAACCTCCTTCCATCACATCAGCGGGGGACATTCACTGACTGGCTGATGTATGACTTCTACTACAAGACCAGACTGAGCCTGATATACTGACAAACCAACATACTGTATGAGTGTGTATGTGTGTGTGTTTGTGCTCCACACTGCTGGTGGTCCTCTTCTAGTAGGGAATCTGCATCACAAACAGCCAGCCCCCTCCCACCCTACCCCCTGCTGCTGCTTTCTGAGCCTGAATCCACACAGCTCTGCTCGGCTGCGGCGCGGAGCAGAGCAGCCGGCTATATAGATATGAATGGTCTCACCAACTATTCTTGAGTTTAATAATGAAGGATTAAGGCAATTCAGACAGATTTACAAAGGACAGGCTGGGGCAGCTTTTTTTAATTGTCCCTGTGTGACTAATGGCAGTTGCGTTAGGCCGGGCATTTTAGGAGACAACACAATGTGTTCAAGGCATTGACTGCTGATTATTTCCATGTGGAGGCTGAGAATTTATTTGACCAGAGCAAGGTATTTGCAGCGGGCAACGATTAAGAAATAGCTTTTTATTCCTTTTTTTATTCCATCTCCTTCGCAAAGCACCGCTTTGACAGCTTCCCTTTGCTGTACCTGCTTCTCTTCTCCTCTTAGAGAAAATAGAAATATGATTCTCAGCTAGAGAAAAAAAAAATGCCGTTAAATGCAGATTGAGTTTTTTTTCTTTTTGTCTGGCCAATCTGCAAACTTTAATCAGTCTGCTGACTTCAAGGAGGTACAGTGCTTTCCACGGACTTCTTTTTTACCCAGTGGGGAGAGCGATTCATCTGCTCAGCCCGCAGTTTTATGTGACTGTTCCCCGCTTCTGTCGTTTTAAGCAGCTCTCCATAAGCTCACCACAAAGCCATGAAACAGCCAAAATGAGAAAACATTATACGGCTAATAGAGCTGTTACAAAAACTACCTTTCTGGATTGCTTAATGCCATGAGGTGCCACCTTGAGCACGCTGGGTGTATTATGTTGCTCGGCTCATAGTAGTGTTTTGAAGTCCTTCTCAATATCACCGTTATTTTCTCCCCGGCTTCACTGATGATCTCTGACATCTCATTAGAGTGTCTGTTATTTGTATTACCCGCACTAAGGCAAAGTGATCATGGTGGATATTGTGAAGTAAATTTCTGTAACCAGCCAAAGAAGAAAAGAGTCATTATCAAGTCCAATATATAGTTGGCAGAAAAACAGAGACACTTTGCTGGATGGAGAAAGTAGAAGCTATGAGATTGTTTCCCAAGATACATTTTCAAGGCTAATTATCTCGCAATAATGACATCATTATAATGATAGTGAGCCAGGGCTCAGACTGTTGAAGAATGAAGCTTTGTTCGCACAACACTCACACTCACTGCCATGAAGTTCACAGATTTTTTTCACAGACGGCAGATCATTTCGCAAAAAAAATAACTAAATCATTCGAAGAAGCTGCAGGTGTTTTTCTAAATAAACATTTCTGCTAAGATTTATGAATTTAAACATAAGCTTTAAAGGGAAATGACATGCTCTGTTGCATCGTCAAGCTGTGGTGTCCAATACATCACTGAAATACTGTAATTCATTTTTTCGATATCCAAAGTTTTTCCCCAACCTGCTGTAAGTGAGAGATTTCCTACATTTCCCAGACTTTGACAGCCCACTGAGAGGTGGTGTGAACTTATTGATGTCAGCTGTGGGTTTTATGCACAGGTGGAGAGAGCAACTGTGAGAGAAAAAGTGAAAGTCACAACCCTGACTGAAATAGACTTGTGGCTACAAAGGATTCTAGTCTGCTTCTGCAGCTGGAGAATCTCTGTCTCTCCTGTGATTGGTTATCTTCCCGTGTGATTGTTGAGCATTTGTGTAAATAGGCAGCTGTCAAAACATCTTTTAGATCACTGAAACATTTTTTGGGTGATATTATGTTCACTCTGTTGGAATAACCATCAGATTTCTGTCAAATTAATGTCTTTGGAGATACATGGTTTTCACGGGACACTGGCAGAAAAGCTGCTTTTGATTTTTTTTTACTAGCCATGCATTGCCACACCAATTCGCAAATGATCTCCAAGGAGTGTTAGCAGATCAAATCGCTGTGGACAACTGGATTGGTGAACCTACAACCAATCAGAGTGAAGGCACATGTGATGTACATTGAGAGATGGACAAATGTTAACAGCGTGCTGAGATGAGTCGTGATGGTGTAGCATCAATATCTCTGAGTTTTGCCATCAGAATATAAAATAGCACTTTCACAAAAACTTCCACATCAACTGCAGCATCTCGGTTGTTTTCAAAAATGCCTCAGCAGTGCTCCCCTTCACAAAGTTAGGTTCATGCTCACCATCCCCTGCGCGAGGCTGCACAAGCCAAAGTTACATATTTTGCGTGAAGCTTGAAGCCTCTGCACGTTTTCTGTCATCATCCGGAACACGCCCGGTTTTAGATAAATGGTTACGACTGGCCTGATCAGGTCCAGCCAGGTCGGCTGGAAATCTGTTTGAACGGGAGGGGAGCCAGGTGTATCTGCCAGAGCAAATAAAACATACGCTTGCAGAGATTTTTTTTTTAATATCATTATAAATGTTTGGAATGTTTGTTGAATAAAATAAAATATGTGAAGACGTCAGCTTTGGCTCATGGAAATTGTGATGGGCAATTATGGATATTTTGTTCAATAAAGAATGAATTGATAAGCTGAAAACATAACCAAAAGATTAAGTGGTAATGAAAATAATCATTAGTCACAGGACCAATTTAGATGTTATCTAAACATCTGTGAGTGAAGATGTAATCCTTATCAGCGAACCCTGATCGGCACGATGTAACCTGAGCTAAAACCATTAATGGGGGCCTATTATGCTTTTCCTTATTTTTAGGGATGCATTATAATATCAGCATATCATCAGTATTGGCTAATATTAACTTGAGCAAAAACATCAGGCCTCAGACCATTTTGAACACTGTTTCCAGCATTTTTTACCTACTTTTGAGATAAGCTGATGTCATCTCGTTACAGATTTCAGTATATGGTTATGTCCTCCTGCCACCCTACTGCCAGTGTTTTACTGCTACATGTAGCTAGATTTAGATTTAAAAGCATTTATTGGTGATTTTTCACAGTAGAAAGTGCTTCTATTCCCTGCTATGGTCACTCCCCAGCTGCAAGCGTCAGAGAAACATGTCATACTAATTGCTGATGTTGTTAACATCTCCCCAGTTTTGCAACATATTCCTGCTGCAACATGTCCAGTTACGAAGATTTTGGTTTGGAAAGTGTTATTGATGATTTGTCATGGGAGAAAGTGACGCTGTTTTCTGTTACAGACATTCCTCCAGCTGCAAGTACACTGCTACATGTAGCAACATGGTAACGTCAGGGAAGCATATAATATATTGGTTGCAGATGACGTTAATTTCTCCCTGATTTCGGCTCATATTCTTGCCGGAACATGTCCAGATGTGAAGATTCCAAAGCTTTGATCAGGGATTTTGCTGCCATACATGGTTGCAGACTGGGAATGCAGGTGTTTCAGCACAGACAGTATTAGGAAAATAAAGACTTTTTTGACCATAAAAACACGTAACATGTTCTAGTAGAACCCACATCATATGCATGAAGCTGAAAATGAGCATAGTAGTTCCCCTTTAAGGTCTTTAAACTTGACTTTGACACAGGGTCTCACTTTAAGACAGGGCTACAAATTTAGCTAATAAAGCTGCCTTAAAGATCTTGATTTTATGTATGTCAGTTGTAAAGAAAATCCTATCAAGTTTGTAGTTAATCAAACACCAAATAACAGTTGACCTTGGGCTTTTTGAGCCTATGGGCAAGTTAGTAATCAAGTGTTGCAGTAAAGCAAGGCACTTCAAGGAAATCTTTTTTTTCTGACTTTGCAGATGCTTTAGGGCAGATTATCCCTTAAACTCGGAACAAGCACAGCGGCATCTCCTACCTCAGCGAGACCTCCCATCTCTCTCTGTCCTCGGTCAAAGGTCATATTTGGTCATTGCTAAACCCTGGCATCATTATGATCCTCTTCCCCCAGAAAACAATAGGAAAGAGGATTTGGGCCCTGCTTTCTGTGGGAGCCCTGTTGTTTATCTAGCAGGTGTTACAGCATTACTGGGCGTCTCTCCATGCAGTGAATCTGACTCTATGCCCGGCGATTACAGCCAGTCACTTACCCTGGAAGCCAGTGTTGACTGGAGGTTGTGGAGGGGGGGGTAGGTGGGACAAAGGACAGTGGACGTGCCTTTGTAGGGCAGAGGGAGCCGGGGGCCGATCCGTGGCGAGTTCAGCCGGGCAACCTGAGAGCTGGCTTTGTCTCTACAAGCAGCCGATCACTCAGCGCAGTTTCAGCTGAAAACTGTTCGGAGGCTTAGAGGGCAGGCTGTGTTGTCCCGAGTCTGGGAATAATCAGCTCTTGTTAGACTCTGCTGCTTTTTAGCACCGCAAACAGCTTTTACGTGACACTTGATAATAAATCATAGTTATGAATTTGATCCAAACAGATTGTTACAAGCAGTGAGTTGTGGCAAACCAACTCTGAAATTGTTTCAAAAGCACGAGATCTTTTCTTTTTTCTTTTTTTTTTTTTCAAGAATCCCATGATTTTCATAAGCCCCACAGAGATCGAGTCACTGCTTGTCTCTGTCTTTGCTAAGAGCTCATTAATCATAATCAGTTAGCTGCTTCCATAAGTTAACAGAACATAAAGAAGAAAAGATGTGGCTCAGGAGGTCAATCGCTGAAAGGATCAACACTTTCCACGCAGTGATACACATGAGCTATGGTACTGTAAAGCATTCCTCCAGGACAAATATGCTCGGCGTGTGTTTTCAGCGAGTGTGGATCGACACACCCAGTCGTGAGCGTGCGTGCGCTGCCGTCTGGTTCTCTTCACGTCCTGTCATTTGCTCTTTGTCTGCGCATAAAGAAGACATCAAGTGAGCTCATAGCAGACAGATGAGTGATAGAAAAGCTCACCGCTGATGACAGACACAAAAAATGCCAATCCCCAAAACTACAGTCAGCCACTAAGTAGGCTTTTGTGCAATTTCTTTTTTTTTTTTTTTTCTCCTTCTTCTCCCACATGCCGTCTGGCTGGAGGCCTGTCTGGAGTGTCTGGCCGGGGGGGGTTACTCATCACGAGCGCGGCTGCCAGCATCAGGTCGTCCCCTTGATTACAGGGCTGCTGCTGAGTCGGCTGGGCGTTCCAGTCTTATCCCTTATCACCAGGTGCATTTACTCTGGCTACGCAGCGCTCCATTTCCTGCAGATGCACTCGGTTGACTCAAACCGAGTGTGCAGTCAAATGAGTTCTATACTTCCTGGGCATCATCACCGTCAGTTTCTGTTTTCTCAGGCAGAATTAGGTGCTGCGAGCTTTGAAGCTGGCGTTTATTGGATCAGTGTGGGATTTGAAAAAAAAGTCAGTGCGTATACCTGTGCGTGAATGTGACCTAAGATTTAATACCTGAAGATAGAGACATCAGAATCACAAGGGGGCATCAGGAGGCTAATTTTCCATAATTTAACTGTATTTTAATTAACCTTGAAGTATCTTTAGGGCATTTAATAAAAGTGTATTGTACAGTGTGTGACAGCTTGATGTCCCTGAATGTATGTTCAGGAAAACAATGAAAGTTAAGCCAGTGGGTGGGAATGATAGTGGATGGGTCCGACCGCCACAGACTTTCACTCAGGAGGCAGGAAGCCGGTGTTCACTTCCTGTAAGAACAAAAACAGACAATGCATGTGACAGACTGAAGTTGACACGGCATCCCCGAACGTCAACAACCAGCGCACCCAGGGTACCTTGCATGTCGATATGTGACAAGGTCGGAGTGAGAAGGTGTTGCACCAAATGTGGGTGTTTCTTAGCAATTCGTCACTGTTTTTTCACTAGGGGAAGTGTAGACAAACTTTTCCTCCCAAGCACAAATCATTTAATATGTCAGGTTGCAATTAACAATTACTTTTATTATTGATAATAAGGCTTTGTTTCCTGATTACTCAGATAATTATTTGGTCTAAAAAATGTTTGGAAATAGTGAAAAATGCAACGTCCCAGAGCACAAGTTGACATATTGCATTGCTTGTTTCATCTGACCAACAATCTAAAAGCCAAATATTTAAATTTACAGTTAGAAAAGATGAAAGCCTGAGTCGTGGAAGGGCGCTCGAAGCTTCTGATGAGTGTTGTTTGTCAGAAATTAAATGGCTGCGCAATATTTTCAACATATGCTTCGGTGAAAGGTTTATGCCATTTCTATGGTAACCACACGCTATCCTCAAGCTGTTTGTTTTGTATCTATTTTTGTGCTACTACTTTTGCAGTTTGATAAAATCAGCAAGTTAATTGAAGAGGAAGAGATTTCAAACATACTTCTACTGAGAGGTAATGAGCTACTGGGTGAATATGTTTTGGTCCAACAATTGTGGGACATGAATAAGGAGATGCACTTGGGGGGTCAGTGGGGTTTAAAAGGTTAACAGATTTTGTTGGTTGTTATTGTCTCCAACTGTTGTATTTTCTGATATAAAGGGGATCCCCCTAGAGTGAGATGTGTTCGCACTCTTGCAGATTTGTCCCACTTTTCTGTGCAGCGTATTGTTTTCTGTCTTCTTGCAAAACGAAATATCAAAACAGCAGCCCGGTGCTGAAATAACCAAACTTGGAACATGTGGCTGTCACTTCTTCCAGCAGAACTTGTTGACAGATTCAAGGTGCTCAGCAACTGAGTGCAGCACCGGGGGAGCACACTCTGCACCTCGCACAACTGTCCACGGCAGTATGAGCGGGGTCATTTTCAGTGCTTGCCGGACCTGTCTCGGGCTCTGATCTGATTTAACTGCATGGTGTCTTGGAGAGCTGCAGGCCTGGCCTAGATCTGTTGGCAATCAGCACTGTGTTGGACTGCTCTGTAGAAAATTGCAGAGGCGGCTGGAGGGGCCGTGGATATGATTTCCCTGGGATGGAGCCACTCCAAGACTGTGATTAAAGAGCATATGAGCACTGATTAATATGATCATCTTCCTGATGACAGAGGTATTTCTATAATAAATGGATGTTTATGATGCCAGCCCTCAGCGATCATATGTCCCCACATTCTGCAAAAAGGCGGTGGTGGATTTGAAATTTGAATATTTCTAATGCTGAACGTTAGATTTATTCGCCGATAATAAGGGAAAGAGAGCAGCGTTAGGAGCAGCTGCCTCTGTGTGAAGCCACAGATAAGTGCGACTATAGGGGTTGAAACCTCAAAATAATAGCAGTGCCTCAGGATTCTGACCTGGTGTGCACCATCAATCTGCAGCACAGTGCATTTTGTGAATTATCTCACTTATCAATCCCCGTAGAGCTCAGATGTCCAATCAGGGTTTCAGATTGGAGCGTGGGGCCCTCAGGCTGTGCTTTGACATTTAAGGGAAGCAAAGAGGTGGAAGGCCGTTTGGCTGCTTAGCAGCTCCTGTAAATATCCACAGTCGCCGCACTGGGCTCTCGCCATAATCGGCTCTGTGCCTTTTCACTCCACAGTCTTTGTTTTATTAAGATAAATGATAAAGCCACCGCGTATGCAAACGCATATCTCTGCTTAGCCCGGTCATGTATTTGAAAAGACATGCCTTGCAGCTGCTTGTTGCAGAAAGGTCAGCAAGCAGCGGATAAGCAAAGCCAAGCGTGTACATTATAACAAGTACCAGTGGCTTTCATTTCTCATCTGGCCTGTGCCTGTTTGTTTCACAGCGTATTCTCTGCGACAGTCCATGTGCAGAGCCAGAGTGAGATAGCATCATTATAACACGGCTCAGCATCAAAAGGGATATGGACAAGCATGGCGTGTTTTTATGACTTCATCAGACCGTCTGGGCAATGAATTCTGCAGATCTCAGGAAATTCAGCAATTAAGAATGAGGATATCAGGCTGTGCATCATGCAGCCAGGCAGTTCTCGGGGATTTACTCTGATTAAGTGGGTTCAGATGGAAAACGGTCGGTGAACAAAACCAAGGTTTATTTACAAACTCGCAGAGCTTTTCCCTCTGTTTCTGACCCTGTCATTTATTTCCAGCGACCTCCCTGAAACAAGCCCGCACCTCAAAGCTCTGTCTCACCACGCCACCTCACATCACGTTACATCCTGCACACACATGCCGGCCTGCTGTGTATTGTCACTATAATTACAATTGCCAGAAAAAGTCAACAAATGTTCTTATTTGGCAGCCCGAGACGTTCATTACAAACAACTGGGCCCCGTGTTTCTTGTGTGAACGGTTAAGGATTTTAAATCAAGAGGCTCAGTTTTATGTCTGTGGTAAATACACGGGTTTTGGCACAATCAAGCTGCAGTACACATTTAATTTATGTTCCGTGTCATTGTCCTCTGAGTCATATTGCTGTTTCCCATCTGTCCAGCTAATCATTATGACTTTCTAAAACATGACCTGGATTCTGCGAGGCAGATGAGGAAATTACAGTTCACACCTGGCAATATTAAAATACGCCTCAGCTGATTGCTTCTGATCGTATTTGCTTCACCGCTCATATTATATGTTATCTGTCTGAAATTGTGAAAAGAGGAAACCTACATTTGCAATTGGCAATAAAGCTAGAGAGGAGTTTTACTATATATGTCCCTGTGCAGCTCAGAATTTTACTCCAGCCTTCAAATCTAAATGAGTCTCTCTGGGATAGTGATCAGCCCTTTTGCATTGTCAAATTTCTCTGCACTTTATATCACTGGAAATATACAGTATTTTTAACTGTCTTCACCACTAGAGGACCCAAATATCATTGTCGTCCCATTGGGTGATTTGAGGGAAGTTACCATTTGACACTAGGTATTTATTCGTCAGATAATGTGCTGTGCGGTCTACGGGACGAGAGGCAGGGTACACCGTGGACAGGTCGCCAGACTGTCACAGGGCTGACACATAGAGACAGACAACCATTCACATTCACATTCACACCTACGGACAATTTAGTGGGCGGCACAGTGGTACAGTGGTTAGCATTGTTGCCTCACAGCAAGAGGGTTCCTGGTTCAAAACTGGGGTGGGGGGGATCGAACCCCGGGATGGAGCCTGCATGTTCTCCCTGTGCCATTGTGGGTTTTCTCTGGGTAGTCCAGCTTCCTCCCACAGTCCAAAGACAAGCAGGTTAGGTTAATTGGTGAATCTAAATTCCTGTTGGTATATATATATATATATGTAAATACTTTATAATGCTATACCAGTTATGTGATGAAAAGATATTTTACCCTGACATTGCTCAACATTATTGAAGAGGAAATAAATAATAGTATCCAGCTAAAAATGTTCTTTTTTCAACTATATTGACTCATATATATTTTTCTATTCACATTTTATATGTTAATTTAATATTTATTTATTTCAGGATTCATTTCATAGCCATATTTACATATATATATATATATATTTTTTTTTTATCTATTTATTGAATTAAATAGCATGCCATAGTTGTGGGGTTTACTGTAAAAATCCAAAAAAGCCAAAAACTGTGAGCCTCATACGTTCTCACACTTACATGTTAACCTGACCATTTGTGACAGGATCACCCCAAGATGCATTTAAGTGCCCGTAGTGAACAGGGCCATCATTTCACCATTACTGGTATATGATTATGTAAATGCCGGCCACGGTACGATAGAGTCGAGATGGCTCTATTCTTGCCCTACATGAGGGAAAATAAATATGGCGATTGCAGACCCCATTCTAGCTGCAGAAATCAAGGAGTGTGCTAAGAGTGGCTGATGATAGGCTGCCAGCCCTGCTCCCTAATTTGGACACTGACACAGGAAAGCTGAGTGCTTCTTCAATAAGCGGAGTCCCTGCTGGCTTAACAATTATGTAACAAAGCTGACCAATCATTTCTGCATCTGTTACACTACTGAATGGCATTTTGATATTATACCAGAGCGCCTGGCGTGGAGCACCACTGCGGGTTAAAATGAACTCCTTGTCAGGAGGCATTGGAGGGGCAATCATGCACAGTGTGCCTTGTGTGTGCATGTCAGTTTAGCATGAATGCAATTTCCCCCACTGACCTTCCACTGTGATTCTGACTCCTGGCTTCACGGCAGCGCGCAGGGCTATACTTAAGCTGTTAGGTATGGGTGATGCACTCAGCAAATCACACACCAAAAAACATTTACTTGCTTGAGCGCAGGGAGAATTCAAGGAGGGATTCTATTAGCTGTAGAAAGAAATTCTCAGTGACATCTGATGCATTGCCTTTACGGCCAGACAACATCAGTTGATAAGCATGTGACTATTAGACTTAAGAAAAACAGCTCTGAGACAAAGAGAATTGGATCTGATACCTCTCTGTTGATCTAGAGAGTTGATGTGAATATGTGATAGTAGGGTCCTTGAACTGGGAAATAATGAGGGGAACTTTGACGGCTGTGTTGAGCTGTCAGTGGTGAAGGCATCAGAAATGTATTAATAATCATCCCATCACCTCTGGAGCTGTCAGCCCTATAGAACATGAAAGACCCAGCCTAGGTCTCCTTCAAATCAGGCCTAGCTAATTGCTTTCAAACGGAGCCGCCTTTGACCTCCCCGCATGGTCACTAAAGGTGTCCCTGCCTCGACCAGCATTGTTATGCAGCGAGCACTCCGTCCTCTGCCAGACTCTTTAAAACGCTATTTTCAAACACACTTGGTTCAAGGGTATTTCATGCGCCTCCACCTGAAGTGTTGGCGGTGAATAGGAATCGTCAGGCTATCAAAATGTTCCAGAGATGATACAGTGAGCCTTTGATGGGAGGACATGCTGCAGCTTTAGCTATGTCTGGCCAAAACTCACATGATCTTGCTAATGGAGATCTTGTTAAGCAATTGGATTGATCAGATTGGATGGTATACAGCAGAAACATACAAGAGTGTAGGTTTGGTTTAAGAAGTGAAGCGACACAAAGAAGTCATGGGTTTATCAGAGCTGCCTGCTGATAATGAGAAGAGTTTGATGACAACCAGTAGCCCATTCCTTTTCCCAGGTTGTCATGTTTGTCAAGCCCCCCAAAAGGCATCCTTTAGCATGTTTATGAGATGTACCGGGCTTTTAGCTAACTTCAGTGTAAACCCACCAGCCGCAATACTTGATGCTTTGAGCGACTGATGTAGTATAAAGAGCTGGAACGTCCACGTAGGGTGGGAGCAAGGGACGATGGATATGTCAGAGAAAAGAAGACTTTCTCAAGGATACCGTGGCTTGTGTGAAACAAAAAGTTAACATTGTTATAATGTCACATTATGTAATTTACATTATGTTACTGTTACATAACAGTCCAAGTAGTTTTGTGGCCTGGACCTAACAGCGATTGTTTCACATTACAATTGTGATCATTACGTGTCACAGTGTGTCTCAGCTGTGAGTCATAAAGAGATGCTAAAGGGTGTCCTGTGCCACACTATGAAACACAGAGGGGTGTGACAAAGCATCATTATTTGAAGACCTGGGAATAAGATCCGGTTGGAACTAATCCGTTGTTATTCCCAGGTCTACAAATTCGGCAGGTGGTCAGTGGCCCTATGATTTGACGCTTCAGGTAGCCCTCTGTCGTCAGTTTTGGACGCTCAGGGACGACGTGTCAATTTCCACCTTTTATATGCTACAGTGTCCTTTCAAAATAAACGCCTGTGTTTACGGTAAAGGTAGGTTTTGAAAGCTACTTTAGATTTTGTCAATAAAACTACTTGGTTAGGTAACACAAGACACAAACAGTAGTTAACTGGGTGAAAGTCTTGTGATTGTTTTACCCATCTACTACCATTCCTGCCCTACGGAGACTTTCACGCTCTTTTTAGGAGTTGCTCCGATATCAGCACCAGCATTGTAAACATACCTCTGTTGCTGCCTAAAATGCTGGATCATGAACTGGCAAGTGCGCAAGTTTATGCACTGACTAAATACCTTGTATTTAGTTGTATCAGAGTAGTTACACCCAGATAAAATAGCAGTTTTCCCAGAAATCAAGTCTTCTTTGCTACTGTAAAAGAAGAAGCCACACACACATGCGCTAAAGGGTGTCTTGTGCGTCGCCACCATGCCACAGACCACCAACCAAGCTGCTGTAAGTGACGCCCTGATGATGAGAACAGGTTGTGAGAGCAGAGTTTGTGAACCAGAAAACCAAATGCAATGAGCTAAAAGAGGCTAGAAATAGTCATGTGATATTTGTCACTATGAGCAGCACCTTTAGCACTGCATACATAGACACTTCCTGACAGAACTATGATTACATCTTTCGATGAGGCCTTGAAATTCTTTAAACCATTCTACTATTGGATGTTGTGCACATGCGAGTTAAATCCATGATCATGTGGCAAAATGAAAGTGCTGCTGACTGCATCAGTCCTCTCTTTTTCTCCCTGTTTGGGTCTAAGCAGAGGTGACATGTCACCGGATGGCACCGGCTGGTGAAAAGCAATGCCGTGCAGAGTCTCAGTGCCACCGGCGGGACACTGCCTCTGTAGCCCAAGAGCAAGAGACTTGTCACACCAATCCTGACAGTTCCCCTCACATTCATCAGAGCCCGGGTCTATTATTGTCCTCCATCCTTTCCTCTGTGACTCAGTTAGCGTGCGTCCAGTGCACACGGATACTAAAGGGAATTCTGTGTTTAATTCAAGAATGCTCAAGGTACGCTGCCCACTGAGTGGATGAATGGCCTTCAGAGCGTAGCTGCAAGCTAGTTTAAGTCTGGCCAACTCCACAGACAGGTGGAGAGTAGCTGGGGGCAGATAACATCCACCCACACACACATACACTTTCTACTGGGTTCACACAGGCAAGTAAACAGCTACACACCCACGCACAAACACACACAGGCATTCCAGCTGTAAAAACCAGCTGGGGTCGCATGAAATTTGGTAGAGTGAGCTTGCTGTCTCAAAATGCAAATTGCATCCTCGATGCAGGGGGAGACAAACGCTCCTCATCACGAGTGCATTACATGGAGAGGAGACGACCAAGAGCAGACAGCAGTTTGACACTGAAACAGTGGTGGAGAGTAAGGGTGTGGAGGTCAGAGAGGGGGGGCGGACTGTTCAGATACATTTGCTTTCAAATCCAGCGACCCACGTACAATTCTCAACTCATGCAAGCAACTTTTCTCAGCTTGAGTGAAGTCTTTATTTTCAGCTAAAGTGGTTTTCATTTAACCATGAGCAAAACTTAACCAAACTGCCTCACACTGACTTTAAAGGGGAATCCCACGAATTTTACAAACACACAAAAGTCAGTTTACTTTACTTCTGTGGCTCTGGAGGAGCTTTGTCATGTCTTTTCAAGTCTGAGAAAATAACCCCTGATGATATCATAAGGATTATCTTGGATCAAGCTTGGAGACTGCAATTTACAGAAAGCCCAGGTTACAAACAGTGCATTAACCAGGTAGGCTATTCTGTGTTCCGTTTACCCTAGAAGTCAGAAGTTGGACCTGGGACAGCACTACCAAGTTGACCGCATAACAGTACAACAAGGCAGAAAACCAAGACAATACCAGCTCTAGCCAAGTTAGCCATTGTTAGACATGATTGATTTACTGAGTCACAAATAAGACAGAAGTGCTATTAAACAGTATATTACCACAGCTTTCACTACTGTTGATGAACAGAGCAGCCATCTTGGATATTGACGTCGGGGATGGTGAGCTCCTTTTGACATTCCGAGTAAAATCAGTGATTAGCGATACCAGTTGCTATGGTGTTTGTACATGCAAAATAATGCCTCAAGTGTTATTGTCCGTATACAAACTAGGACACATAAGACAGAAGTGCTGATAAACAATATGACAACTTTCATTACTGTTGATGGAGCAGCCATCTTTAATTTTGGGAATGAGGTTGGTGAGGTTGTTCCGACGTTATGACTTCAGAGGGCGTTTCAGTTGAAATTACTGGGAACTCAGAAATTTTGACTTCCCATTTCAAAGGTAATGCACTATCAGTCAACAAACAATGCTATTGGTTGCATTATGGGAAATGGAGGATCCAGTATTTTTGGAGCTTGCTTCATGCTGGGGACTAAAAGTCAGGATATCTCAAATATCTCAGGGTATTTTAAAAGGCCTTATCTGCCCCCTGACCTATTAATCTTAGACACTACCGACTTTTATTGTGGGAAATGTGGGAGGTGGTATTTTTTAGAGCTGGGCTTATGGTAGGGCTTAAATGTCAGCATATGGCAGACTCTGCTGCTTCAAATTTGACCATTCATTTTTTAAATCTGTCTCTTGTGAGTCTGCCAACTTTATGGTAGTGCAATACTAAATAGCTGGAGTGCACCTTTAACTTCATGTCTTGTAATCCCCTCAAGGAGGACTATTTTTACCCACAACAATCACCATTTTTAGACTACCATGCAGAGACTACTCCTTAAACGTCCATTCCTCCTGAGATGCCAACATTTAAGAGCAGTCTCTCTCTGCTCGGTTATGGGAGTCACAACATTAACTCGAAGTAATCTTGATTATGTCATACCTCGTTAGTGTCAACCCAGCCAAACCAAACTGTCGCCAGGCTTTTGTTTCACAGGCTGCTGGAGATGATGCATTTAAAAGGCTTCAGTCTAACAGACAGACTCCCCTGAACTGTAAATATTCAGCTCTACGGTGATGAAAGAGGAAACGGAATAGGGTTATACAGTGTGTTAAATGCATCAATTGCTGTTGATGTGTGAAATACTTGATATGATGGAGAGCAGGGCCAGCTGGCAAAGCAGGGTTTAAGTATGTTAACACAGGTCCTTAAAATAAAACTATACAGCCTTAAAGGGATAGTTCAGATCTTTTGATGTGGAGTTGTATTAGGGATTTATCCATAGTCAGTGTATTACATACATTGTAATGCCCCCGATTTGGAGAAGCAGGCTGGAGTCCAACACAGAAGCTAAGCAATATACTGCTGTGAAAAAAAAAAAGTATCTTGCCATCAGACAGCAATTTCCTATGGTGAACTGAAGCCGTTTTATTGCTCTCTTCAAAGCCAGACTCCATTGAGTAGAAAAGTGATTAGCATCGCTGAACACAGGAGCGGCTGGTCTACTGCTGCTTCAACCAGTTAGTTAGTTTGTCTTATTATGTGTCTTTGGCTTTTAAAACGGTTAGTTCGGATTCACCAAAATCACACAATAACACAAACTAACTAACTGACCGAGGCAGTGGACGACCAGCAGCTCCTGTGTTCACTGAGCCAAAATTAGTATTTTTGTCAATGGATTCTGGTGGCTTTGACAAGAGCATAGATGGGAACAGAAGCCGCTAATGGCTTTCCCGTCAGAAAAAAAGGTAGAGCAATGAAATCTATTCTCAATATAGCATACACTTAAAATATTATCGATATCTTTAGGTGGCTAAAATGCGTTTTGCTGCTGACCCCATCCACAGCAGTACATTGCTCCGCTTTTGTGTTGGCACACTCCTGCTGCTTCTCCAAACTGGGGGCATGTCAAGCGACATCTACTGTATGTAATTCATTGACGATCGATAATCCCCTCACACAGCCCCACTTCAAAAACCTGAACTATCCCTTTAATATGATGAAAGGACTTTTGTTGATTTATCACACTTATTTTTATCCAGCACATTATGTCACTTCTTGCATGAAAAGCTCAATTACTAAATGAAAACAGTACAATCAGTTTCTTTGGTCACACACATTTCATTTCCACTCTTTGAATTGTGAGGAAGCTGTGCTTTACGTTTGTTTATGTGTCCACATTGGGCCCAAAGGATTCCTTTCTTATTATTATTTTCTCAAGGAGACATTATAATCTCCTGTTCAGATTAAAAACCTTTAAAACACCATTAAACGCCAGCAATCTTGTGCACCTCAACAATGATGGTGCCGTAGGCGTAAAGACACACGATTGCATCTTGAAAACAGCAGTAATTAATATATGAGCTTATAGCATTGGTATGGTCCATGAGGCAAGCACGCAGGCAGAGAAAGACGCTTATGTAATGAACTACCTCCGCTCTGCTGTTCGCCTCCGAGTTGGAATCAGACGGCTGAGTGAAAGAAGAGGATATTAAAACGCACTGTCTAATGTATTCATAACATATTTGAATGCAGAGCACGGTGGCGACTGGCTTCTGGATCAGTTAGCTTTACAGGGGAAGGTGTTCGGGGTCACTAACACATTTTCTAATATTGCAAAATGAATGCACAAATGCCTTCCCAAACAGTCTCTTTAAGAGCGGCATAACAATTATACAATTTTCCGCCTTGCTAAGCCCCTCAGGTATGTTAAAAGTCTGAGAGTGGCTGACTGGTTCTGGTCTCCATGATATCAAGTCAGTCATTAATGGCTGTCACACAGCACCGCCTGGGTGATCGGTGGGGGAGACAGAGAGAGCCAGAGCAGCAGGTTTTTCTAAGAATTAGCGCTCAAATCTGGTCTTCATTCACAGCCCTGAGAAATTGAGAATGACCGCTTTTCTATTCCGAAAATCACCTTCCTGGAATGCTCACCTTTTAGCCGCGTTTGCTAATACTGCTCACTGATCTCATGATCTCTGTGGAAACACAGGGCCCCGGCTCTCTGTCACCCGTGGAGGGGTAAGGGAGTGAAGGATGGGGCGGGGCCGGGTCGGGCCGGGCTGAGTCATTGCTACTACAGCCGTGGGCCAAAGGGGGGTAAATGGGGCAGATGTGGTGCCTGAGCCTACGTCACACTCTGGAGGGAGAAGAAGCTGTGTGGGAAAGTAGCTCACCATGCCGCACGCTGGCTCTGTGGCTCAGGCAACATCCCAGCTGCCGCCTGAAAAGCATGTATCTCTGACAAGTGTGTGGTTTTTTGAAATGAGGATTTACTTCCTCTGTCAGCAAGAGCATCTTTTTTTTATTAAGACAGTGGTACAAAAAAAATCAGATGCACATGTGTGATGTTTCAAAGCTTTTATTTTTTAGAAGTAAAGACCACAGTTGGTGCCATTAAAGATCAAAACTAAGTATGACTTGGCAACTAGAACCAGTCTTGAGTTTTGAGACCCTAGTCTGTCCATAGACATGGCCAAGTTGCATTATGGGAAGCGTAGGCTCCGGCATGGTTAGGGCTTCAACCATACTAGGGACAAAACGTTTAGATATCTAAAAAGCCAATAGCAAGTTGCATCATGGGAAGTGTGGGATCTGGCTTTTTTTTTTTTTTTTTTTAATTAAGTCATACACTCAAAAAGACATTTGTTGAATTTACTTAATCCAGTTTTGTCAACATTTCCACCAAACTGAGTTGTGTTAGATATCGTTTTATAATACTAATATGATGGCAATAACTGACTTATGTGCAACCAGTGTGACTGTATTAGATAATTCCAACAGTATCTGGTCAACTTGGATTTAATTAAATGTTCAATGTCCACATTACTAAAATGACCAACATTAATTCAACAAAATGTAGTTACATTACTGTGTTGGTTAACATAAAGACATTTGATTATACTGACTTAACTCATTTATGTAAATGTAACGTAACAGTTGTACCTCCACTAGTCAACTGTATTTAGTAAATTATATTTTGTAGCTGCAACATAACCTGACTTAGGTGAGTGTGACAACAACTAGATTTTGTTTTACTAAGCTTGGTTTCATTGTTATAATGGTGTTCTTTTTAAGTGGATTTACTTCACCCGATTATGTCAACAATTTCCACACCGTGTAGTTAAGTAAATTCAAATAATGCTACTTTGGTTCCATAAGAAACTTCATTTATCACTAATGAAACACAATGTAGCACCAACACACTGCTAAAGTGCATCATGGGAATAGCAGAATGAAGTGTTTTTGAAACTTGCCTTGTAATATGGACTAAAATAGTCTTTTCTCTGCTTTTACTGTATCTATTTTGACCATTCTTGTTTTTAACAGTCTCTTGTGAGTCCCCCATCTCCACGGAGCCTCAGTACTAAATTGCTGGAGTGTGCCTTTAACTTTATAGTACTGTATTGCTGTAATATAATTTGTGTCCGTGATAAGTAGTCTTGTGTTTTAGATTAAGGCATGTATGACATTTCAAACTTGTTTAGAATAGTTAAAGGCTAAAGGAAGCAGGCAAGACCAAAAATGAGTGTATGTCTTGGCAACATGAACAAATCTACAGTATTAGCCCTTTTCTACCAGTATTAGTGTGCATAATAATGCAGGTTTTTAAAATGCTGGAACAACTGCCAGAAATAAGTTGGAGTTTCCCAATCAATGTCACTAAGGCACTGGAAAAAGGGTTGGTAAAGAGTAGAAAGCAGCATAGAGGCCAGTGAAAATGTCACAGTGGTTACTTTTTTATATCTGTTACTGGATAGAGACAGCTGAGATAAAGTGTTGTCAAAGTTACCAGTGGTCATGCCAGACAGGGGTATAAATTAGTGTGTCTGCCCAGGTGTCATGTTTCCACTGCTGCCGATCAGAACTGGAGCCGATAAATACCAGTAACTGCTGCAGAGTCATTTGTCCCAGGAACAAATGCTGTCCTGTCCCACTAAAGACAAAAGACAGATTTTAGTGGGATTTAGTGGATTTTTTTGTACAGTGGGAAAGGGGCTTTAGTTGTGTCTATGGTAGTAAGCAATAACAGATTAAAGTTAAAAGTTGGGTTTGGATCAGTGTTTGTTTTTGTACTCCTTTCCTAAAAACAATGGTCCTTTTCTTGTTGATTGATTTTAAAAGAGTCCCAGAGCATGTCACACAGACAACAAAAAAAATAGATTTATGGTCCTGAAGGAAATTTGTCTTTGATGCTGCATGTTGTATAATCTCTAGCCATCAGGTTAACACAAAAATTCTGACTTGCTTTCAATCAATACAATGTTTCAATGAATTTAGTCTCACATTTAGGATGACAAAAGATAAAAACACTCTCCCAGTTCAGGTCATAAGCGTAGAGACAGACCATTGAGCTGATATGAAAGTAAATGTATCCATTTGTTCAACAGTGTTCAAGTCCAAGAGTTCCGAACAGTGTACATATATATCCTGAAGTAGTGTTTCTCTATGCGCATGCAGGGTAGAAAAAGACATCTGCAGGGGATGAAAGCAAATGTCAGATTAAAGCAGTAAACACAGACAAGAAGCATCATTTAGTGCCCATAAACCCGAACCAGATTTAGTAACCGGGAGGAGAACGGTCCATATTTCAAGGACGCCGCCTGGATGGGGGCAGAGAAAGCAGCCAAATTGGATGAAGTTAAGCTGCACTAACTGCTTGTTGTGACTCGAGAGAGAAAACTCAATCGTCCCTTTGACCGGCCGACTGCTCTGAGAAAGGATACATTGTTCCTGTGTTTTGGGTGGATTATGAGGGGACATGTCACAACAGCAGGTTTTTGACAAGGTCTCGGGTGTCCGCTGTCGTGAACGTTACTGTCAGGAATGCCGATGAGGCCTAATGAGGTTTTAATCCAGCCGGAGTCATTAGTGGCAGGTCAACTTAAAACAAGCTGGGGTCAGGCTGCATTAAGGCTACAGAGGTCTGCTCCCACTGGGTCACTGAGCATGCCACTGACACTTCAGCACTTCAGCAGCTTCTGCTCGTCCAGGGAAAGACTATTTTTGTCTCTTGTTGGTTGCTGTTCAATACCGAAAAATATAGAATACCTGTGTCACTGAGTGATGGTTGAGACTGTACAATTAGCAGATTTTGTAGCATACGAACAACACGAACACAACCAAATGTCAGTAGAGAAATATAAGCTTGTGCTGCTGTATCATTTGTAAATTGCTCAAAATGAGACGATCAACTAAATACATATCATCATACTGTCATTTAAGATTTTTTTGGTGTAAATTCATCTTTCAAAAGCTTTCCTTTCATTTTAAAGCACTCCTCTGATCCATGAAAGACCCAGGAAACACAAATCAAAGTACAGCTCCTGACAAGTGGCTTTTACTTTGGAGTTCACGTCGTCCCCAGGACGCCTTTTCAAACGTGCTAAGACGTGTTAATTAATATGTTTTGCCCCAAGAGCAGCATGAGTCATCAAGATTTCACAGAATGTTTACAGAAAGGATCTTTGGGCTGTTTAGAGTGCAGATAAGCAGATTTTTTTTGAAAGCATCATCTCCTTGGGGTGAGGTTTAGTAACCCAAAAAGCTTTCCTTCGTTTTTTCTCACTGGGGTCTTTAGGAAAAGTGCTGTAAACATGACGGTGATTATAATCAAGGCAGTGATGATGATGATGTAAAGGTAATGGAAGTTGAACCAGAAACAGAAGGCGCAGCTGCAGAACCAGTAGCAGCAGTGATAGACTGCAACAAAACAAAACTTCTGAAGGCAGGGAGAAGGGAGACGTACGCCAGCGCAAGAGGAATATTTTAACCTTGTTTCTCATAAAAGTCGACTTGTTTCACAAACTTTCTCGGGAGGAGTGTGTCTTGAATAGAGGTTTATATCACAGGTTTCATCACAATATGATATTATATAGATTCTTTGGACATTGATACAATATTTGATCATATCACAAGGTCTCCCACAACATGATTTTGATATGATTAAATTCAGGGCATGTGGTCAATATTAGATGATATCAGTAAATATCCTCATCTCTTTCATGGCTGTGTATCATTGTCTGCCTGGTGTGCAGCTGCTAGCACTGTTTGAGTGAGGTGCATTTCGAGGATATGATGACACAGACATATGATAGGAATTTAAAAATATGCTGTATCTTAAAAATGTCGATACATATCGATGTTTTCAATTTGCATCAATAATACTGGATTGGTGATCATCCAGATTTATGTACTATTCCTGTATCCCTAGTATCAACGCATTCTTATTCCCAGGTCATCAAATACTGATGCTTTGTTACACCCCCCTCACCATCTGATACTGACGCACAAGGTTCCCTCTAGCATCTGTATGAGACGCACAGCCGTTTCTAGGGTGAAAGACATTGTGACAGGGGGTTAACTTTGTGAACCTGTTAGGGTTTAGGCTACAAAACTACTTGATTAGGTTTGGAAAAATGTTTGTTTATGTTTGGTTCAAAATAAGTATGTTTGTAACGGGTTTAGACGTAACACAGCGTGTCATAAATATGTGACAAGATGTGATCTAAGTACATGACGTACAAACGTAACTTACTTAACATTACGTTGAAATAACTTAACACTGATGTTTGCTGTAGTATGAAAAACTGTCTCGTGGGTGAAAGTCCTGTGTTTGTTTGACCCCACCTCCTCCCAGTGCAGATTTTGCCACTCTTTAAACTAGACCAGTTGCAGAAAGTAGGACTTTAAAGCCACACTCATTGATTTTTGCAATAACGATGGATGCAGCGATGATGTAATAAGAAAAAAAGGTCACTTGGAATTCAGAATTATTACTGACTCTGTAGTTCTCCTCAGCTCTGCATTTTAGCAGCTTTTTTTATTAGGTGTCACCTTTCCCATTTTGGTTCAATTTTATTGCTATAATTAAAACAATTAATCTAAGATAAACCTATTAATGCAGTTTTAATTTTGTCTTCCTAAAGCTGGGCTTGACAGAAATCTGTAAAAAGGCAATAAATAAATTTAAAAAAAAGGCAGAAGGTGACAACAAATTGGTGTGTAATGGAGTACACAATTTGAGACACTATTAAATTATATTTAATATTAGGTCCTGTATAGCAGTCTTCTTTGTTTTATCTTTGCATGTAATATTAATTTTGGATGCAGTAGCAGTAGTTATTAAAGCAGCACTAGCAGTAGTTGGTGCTACATCAGTGATAGCAGTAGTAACATTAGTTGTACAGTACGTGTTTTGCAGTAGCAATGCTAATTGTTGCATTTGGTAGCATAACAGTAGATGATAGAACTGTATGCTCAGACATTACATGACACACATGTAGGCTTAAGTTCCAACTTCACAAGGTTGTTACCATCATTTACCTTTGGGTATTGACACCTAAAAATAGAACTGTGCATGTGTGGGTGCTGTTTAGCAATCTAAATGTGGCAGCAGTTAATCCAGGCAGCCAGACACTTAAAATGAGTCATGCAAAGAGCTAGAGATAATTGGTGTGCATAAGACTGGTGTCACAAGGTTACAGGTACACCCCTCTGCCTCTAAGAGGATCTCTCAACAGTTCTGACAACAGGCAGAGTAAGTGCCTGCTTGTTCCGCTGGAAATGTTGGAATGAATTGAGCTGAATTGTCATTCATAATCTGCATGTTGCAGTTCTCCACCGGCTGCAGTTACGCTATCTTCCGCTGTCTGCAGTGCAACTGAAATTTCGATCAGGAGGTGTAAACATTTAGACCAGGGCCGCTGAGTGTTGCTGGAGGAGTGGTGCGGCTGATTTGTGGCTGGCTTTATGCGTGTGCGTGCAGAGTTGGTTTGCCCTCAGCTTATTGACATGTTCTTGTCTAAACAGCTCCGTCCCAGGTCAGCGAGGTCATCAAGGAGAAGGTGCAGCAGCGCAGCATCCAGCTCTCCTGGCAGGAGCCCCAGCAACCCAACGGCGTCATCACGGAATATGAAATCAAATACTACGAAAAAGTGAGTTTCACAGTCAGTTTGTTTGTGTCCTTGTCTCTTTCTGGAACCCTCTTCCCTCCATCTCTCCCTTCACATTCACTTTTGCCGACTCTTCATTTTGTATTCTGCGTGCATGCTGCTGTGAGTGGAATTCACAAGATTCTGCAAGTACCTTCTTTGTCTCATAATTGCAATAATGAATGAGATGCTCATAAGATTTTAATCAGGCTGTAGTCCTTCACAGCCGCCCCCACGCACATGTTAGCACACACACAATCCGTGGCTGCTGCACTGCCAGAATTAGTAATCTGTCACTGTTATCTCCGTTCCCCTTCCACATAGATTATACCGCTGCTTCCCTGTGTTTCAAGTCTGAACACATCAGCTTTTTACAGCAAGGTTTAATGGAGCGAATTTAACCCAGTGAATCAAAGGCAGGGTAGCACAGCTCTGATGCCAGTCCTGCTGGCCGCAGCCTCGCGCAGAACACTGACAAATCAGTCTCCTATGTCACGTACTGTGGCTGTGGTCTGCCCAGCTGTAAAAGTGGAAAATTGGAAACAACAACTACACCCCTAACAGACCCTGGCATTCCATTTGGGCTTTTGCTGAGCAAAACATTTACAGATCAACAACAAAGTATACAATGCGTGCAGCCTGTGCATCCAAATAGATTTGTTGATGAAGAAGATATTTTTATATGTGTTGATGTTGTCTATGTGGCAGGCTGCCTCATGGTAAGCTTATCATGTTCTCCAATATACGCTGGGTATAAAGATCACTTTAAAGCATAAGAGGAAACATGTTTACAAAACATTATTTTCAAGCTTTAATTCTGTTAATTCTCAAATAAAAACTGGTATTTAAAAAGGAAACTGAAAGTTGCTGTAGTATTGCTTATGCTGCCTTCACATGGATTCAGGCAGACGGTTTTCCTGGGACACTCCCGGTTTCCTCCCAAGGTCAAAATTTTCCCTTGTTTCTCCTGATTTGTGACAAATTTTCACACCTTTTTTTTCTTTTCTTTATCACACAGCATGTATAAGCCCTATGACTCTAGTGTACTGTTGCCTCTTGACACTTCTCCTGCTCTTCCTCTTTCCCCGACCCTACATGGGGTTTGGAGGGTGGCACCTGTCGGGCCTGCATGAGTCTGGTGCAGCTGCTGGCGGCCACCTCATCTCTGTGGTCACTGTGTTAGGCCTGCACAAGTCCAACAGGATGATCTGAGGGGTTACTCAGGTCTTTAGGGGGGGCCCAGCTTGCCCTCCTTTGTTGCGGAGGGGTCTTCTAGAGACCATGACCCTCCAGGTGGGCCAGGGAGGACAGGGTTCCTGGCACTGAACAAGTCCACAGCCTGACCTCCCTCCCTCCTCCTGGTACTCTGCTTGAGTGCCAGGGTCATGAACCAAAAACTAAACCAAATCAAATATGTTTAACATAAAAATGTCAATACAGTGGACTTAATTTTGATTCTTTAAAAGTCACTAGAATGCAGGAAACACAGTCTCTGAAACTCTGATTTCCCCTCTTTGGTTTTGAAATCCTCCCTATTTTTGAGGTCTCAACATAGTCAAGTATACAATAGATGGCAAATCGGATCATTTTAGTGGATGAGAGCCGAACGATAAAATTAGGTGAGGCCAGCAGAGAACACCGGCAATAGTATCAGTAGACGGCATTGTTATCCAGAGCTTGAATATCAAATCTTTTTGCCGTCCTCCACGAAGGAAATTACAGCTGGAAAAACATGAGTGATCTGAACAACCCCATGCCAGTAATTTTGCTGCAACAACACCCTTTCTGTTGAAAATTAAAGAATGACCTTAAGTTTTGGAGGGAGTTCATTTTGGAGAGAATTTAACATTAAATTTAAGTTTCCAGTAGAATATTAAGAGGGAGCTGCATTTTATAGCTACATGCAGTACCAGAATGTTTGCAAAATATTCTTTATTAAATATATTTTATCTCATTCTTTGTAAACAATACAACACCATAGCAACATATTGTCATGGATCTTTCGTTTTGCTGTCTTGCCATTCCGTCAGAGTATTTATTTTTCCTGTACCATCCAGAAGTCCATTTACCATCTACCGTCTGCCTGATTCCCTGTGAATGCAGCATTAATAAGTTATACTTTCAGGAAAGGGCACATTTCACAGCACTAATTGTATTTCGTATTGAGTTTGTTTTCTTAACAGAAATATTGAATACTATCAGCAACACTTTCAACTCAAGTGTCATCTGTTGAATGGAAGGACAGGATTTTAGCCTTTAAAACCCTGCAAGGCTTTTAATGTGAAACATCTGTGCAGCATGTTAAATTCACAGTGAGAATAATGGTGAAGCGACTGGAGTTAAACTGTGAATAGAAACAGTATGTTGAAGGAGACAGAAAGCCAGAGCAGCAGAGGCGACTATGACATGTTCATTGTAGTGATGGAATTAGTGCTATGGGAATGTACATTATACTTAATGTATCAAGAAAACAGGTAAACATGGGGGAAGTGATGAGGGCGTCTCAACAGCAAACTAAAACAGGAGCTGATCAGAAAACAGGGAGGCTCTGTGCAGAGAGAACTGTACTTATAAAAATAGGGGATACTATAAATAGAGGCATGTCTGTAATGACAGCCTGTTTTAAATGAAGGTCTGGTTATCTCTGCAGCTGAAGTAAATAAAGTATTATAATATATTCTGAATATTAGTAAAATGACTACTAAATTTAAATAGTTTCATCCAAATTTTCCACACTGTGTATCCAGTTGGATGAACCATTGTTAAGTCACGTTCTGTCCTTTTACAAGTGCAGGTAATTACATCCTCTGAAGTATATCTGCAGTATTTCCGAAGCAAGATAACGACACTTCAGGGGACTCAGTTATAAATCAGGCTTTCACACAGCAGTTGGATGTTCTTTTATTTCGCCCCAATGGTGACCATTTCATTTTTGAATAAAACATGATTTGTTCTTTGTAAAGGATCAGAAGGACCGGGTCTACTCCACGGTGAGGTCCAAGTCCACATCTGCCACAGTGAACAACCTGAAGCCCAGCACGGCCTACGTGTTCCAGATCAGGGCCTTCACAGAGGCAGGATACGGCACCTACGGCCCCAGACTGGAGATAACCACCAAGGAAGAGGCCACAGGTAAGATTTATGAACAGGCTTCCAATGCAAGAACACACACTTTTACAATTAATACTGCTTTACTTGTGCCATTATTAATATGAATACATTATCCAGAAATTAAAAGAAAACAGCCCTGAGCAGATGCAAGAAGCAATTTATGCAGTAATATTTGTAGGTAGTTTGAAGTTTAATATTTAGATATTCAGTATGAATTATCCTCAATGACTTTTCACCACTTTCACTATATTTGTGGTGGATTGTGGTGTTAGGCCTGACACTTTAAAGGGTATCTTAGGTATTTTTCAGACTGGGCTCTATTTTCTCATGTTTTTGTGTATAAGTCACTACTGGAGACATTAAGTTTTTAAATTGGTCCAGTACGGAGCGAGAGCGCTGCAGCCGGCAGCAGCAAAACAGGCTGCAATATAACCACTTGGGGCAATTGTGCTCTGTCAATTTATGTTCACTAACAGTGCTGGTATTTGCCACTGACAGGCTCAGATTGTTGTTAAATGTGTGACATCATGATAGAAAGGATCTCTGCAAAGGTTTACCTTTTTGTTAAAGAGCAGGATCCTTTTTGTTTAACCATAAAGAGCCTGCAAATCACAATCAGCAAACCAGCCAGACTGCATTTAAAAAAATACTAATTTTAACATATATAGAGACAGCATTTTTTCACATGTAACTTGGTGAAGTAAGGTTTTTTTTTCAACCAAACCAGAGTTGGTGATTGTTGGAACAATTGAAATACAAAGAAAGATGTTTTTTGTGATTTATTTTGTTTCTGTCGACTTTAAATGAAGTGTGTTTTACACTCATAAAATCACTGTTTATTTAAATGGAGTCTGGTGGGTTTGGTGATAGCCATTTTGTGGCTGTTTTCTATTAAACAAAGAGAATCTTACTCTATAATAAAAAGGTTTATCTCTGTAGGGATCCTCTCCATAATGTTGTCAGACACAGTAAGAATTTGAACCTGTCGATGCCAAAAACAAGCACCTTTAGTGGACACATACTGTCAGTGTCAGATTTCCATTGCAGCCTGTACCGCCGCTGTCGGCTTGATAAAAACTCCATTAATCACGTAGACACAGAAAACATGAAAAATAGGGTCAAGGTTGAAAAATACTGATCCTTATCCTTTAAAGACTTGATTCTAGAGGGGAAAATGTTGAAGTTAGGGGCTTTCTTAAAAGTTAATGTTAAATAGCCAGGATTTTTGTCAACAATTTTTTCATTAAAAACAAAAAAATAATAATTTAATTTTGCACATACTGCACATGTCTTATGTGTGTGTATATCTGTCTTATATAATATATTATAGTTTTCCTTGTTTTTCCTCCTTTAGTCCTACCATTTTATACTTCATTCTACTTCATTGCCATTTTACTAATTTGAATATTTGAGTGTCTGTTTATACATTTTCAGTGGGTGTAGTGTGTATACAGTGAAAATCTGTACTAAAGTGAAAGTGGGAAAAAAAGATGTAGGTTGGTTTGGCATTAAGTGAGGAATGATGTATCATTGCAACAGTCTGTGCTGCTTTTCATTTGATAACGTTTCACCTCTGCAGCGTTCATTCCCACTTTCCTTGCACCTGTCTGATCACCTTTTGAAAGAAAAGCCCACAGAGAACATTAGTACGTCTCCAAATGCACCGATGCCAAGCACCTAACAGAGGGAGAGTTTGACCACGGCAGTAATATCAGCACATCATTTTAAAACACAAGCTTTCAACTCTAAATTTATGCACAACCTGTTAATGTTTCCAGCTAGTAGTAATAGCCCAGGGAAATTATTTGCTTTCAAGCAAAGCAAACAGAAATTGCTCTGACTTTATGCTGACAACACGTCATGGGAAAAATCACTAAGCACAAGGACAAGCTACTGTAGCGTCATGAGGATAAACTCATTTAAATCTAATCAGTTACATTAGCTTTGCCCTGAGTGTCACAGTGTGTTATTGGGAGTTTTGGTGAGAGATGCTGCTGTAAGAGTTCGTGCAGGGGATTAAAATGTCTAGCATTATAAGATGCTGCTAAAGGGGACCAATAATGTTTTTCTATATTTCCTATAATGTTACAATGTTGGATGTTTGTATTGAATGTGGCCGATTCTTTCAAATAACGAGGTAGATATACTTAACTGGACAAAAATGTGAGGCTACAGACCGTTCTGAATACTCTGTTTCCCACTGTTTTTCCCTCCCTCTTTCAAACTGTGATGAGCTTGTGATAGATTTCTTTATATGGTCATCTGCTCTAGGCATGCTACTGCAAGTGTTTACATTACATACACTGCTACATGTAGCTAAATGCTAACATCTGAAGAACCTATAAACTTGGTTGACGATGTTTGGGACATATTCCTACTGGAACTTTTCCGATTGTTAGGATTTTGGATTAGAATCTTTTTTGGTGATTTTTCAGAGTAAAAAGTGCCATTATATTGCAGTCATTCCGTAAGTACACTGCTACATGTATCCACATGCTAACATCAGGGAAACATGTAATCATGGCTGGCAATGTTGTTAATTTCTCCTTGATTTCAGATTATATTCCTGCTGGAACATGTCTGATTGTTAGGGTTCTGGTTTAGAAGCTTTTATTGGTTATTTTTAAGGGCAGAAAGTACCGCTATATTGTGTTACAGTCATTCCTGTGCTGTAAGTACACTGCTACATGTAGCTACATGCCAGCATCTGGGAAACATGTAATCATGGCTGGCGATGTTTATTTCTCCTTGATTTCGGATTATAGTCCTTCTGGAACATGTCAGGTTGTGAATATTTTGGTTTAACAGCCTTTATTCATGAATTTTCACAATAGAAAGTGCTGCTGTACTCTGTTACAATCATTTCTCTGCTGCAAGTACATTGCTACATGTAGCTACATGCTAACATCAGGTAAACTTGTAATCTTGGTTCCAGATGTTGTTCATTTTTTCCTAGATTTTGAATCATATTCCTCCTGGAACATAAACAGTTGTGAAGCTTTGGGTTTAGAAGCATTTATTGGTGATTGGTATTATGGTATAAAGTGTTGCTATACTCTTTCTTGGGAGGGGGGCTTAAAGAGACAGGCACTAAAATGAACCATCTTGGACAGAAGGTGAATTCAGATATTCCAGCACAGACAGTATGAGGAGAATAAAGTGTTTTTTGAACATCAAAGCCTGTAAATATGTTTTAGTAGAAACCCAAAATATAAGTATCAACCATAAATTAGCACATTAAGTCCCCTTTGACATGGATACACATGAGGTCAGGCAAAAGTTTCTGTCCAAAGATTAAAATTCTAAACCTAAATAAATTAAACCAAAATATCTGTTAGTGGCATTTTTTCTGATATAACTTAACTAAATAAGGATTCCATTATAAAAGTGTTTGGTAATAACGTGCTACATTAAAGAAATATCAGCATATCAGGGAAAACACTTATTAGCTTTGTTTCCCAGAGTGAGATGAAAATAGTTTCTCATGTCTTTGTGTTGAGGTCAGGACACGGTGTGCCCTCTTAAAATCTGTGAAAACCTCCATTAGCCGCTGTTTCATTCATTTCTCTTTCGTTTCGAGCCCCAGCATCCAACCTGCCTGCCCAAACGCCCCCACCCACCTTAACATCCAACATCTCTGCATAAAAGGACACATTAATTACTCATACCACATGCAGAGCGTGTCCTGCGACAAGGTTAGAAGTTTGCAGTCCAGTCAAAGTGTCCTTGACCAGCACAGTGGACCACTAGCCTCAAGAGGGAAACCTGCAAGTGTGTAATATGACAGCTGAATGCTCTTAATTCCTCCCAAAATAGACAGTTGGTGAGATATTGAAGCTTGATTGAGGAACAGCTGATTGAATGTCGCCACATTTTTCAGCCCCCTCAGACAGACAGGCCACAGGAAAAAAAAAAAAAAAAAAAAAAAAAAAATCATTCTCTTTCCAAGTATTTATACAGCGCAGATCCACTTGATTTAAAATGCATGAATTTTCCCCCTCATACACCACTCGCGTTGACTTTATACGATGCTACGGCAAGCCATTCTTCGGAGCAATCGGCAGTTTGTCAACGCAAACAGTCTGAGCACTGTGGGAGCTCTGAATGGGAAACAATCCAACCTGAATGTGTCTTTGTTTGAGATGAAGGGCATTGCCGTCGCCGTCTGGGACTATTAAGCCCACTTTCTGAAACAGTAGAGCCGTGTGTATAAGGACGGCTCAAAAATAGAAGCGTCCCTCCTCCACTCTCTCGGAGGGAAGGAGAGGAAGGAGGGGGGTTATCAATCTCCACGCCTCTCATTGGGCTCAATTATGTCCTGCAGATTGTAGTCTTTGATGTGCTGAAGTTCACACTGAGCGTTTCTGTCTTTTCTGCATGTCTGTCCGTGTGTGTGTGTGTTTATGTGTGTGTCCGTCTCATCAGCCGCGATTGTCTCCAGCGAGCAGAACCCCGTCATCATCATAGCGGTGGTGGCCGTGGCGGGGACCATCATCCTGGTGTTCATGGTGTTCGGCTTCATCATCGGGAGAAGGTACGCTCTCGCGGGCCCCATTGACTCTCCGCTCCTGTGAGTCTGCGCTTGTCAATTAGCCTTTCTGTCACTCACAGGCCTCCGCGCCTGTGGAGTCGTCACACGCACACACACGTGCACCCATCATCTCGTGGCATGCTGTGCTAATGGGTTGTGATGCATCATTTTTTTCCCCTCACCCACCCCCCCAGCCCCCAACAAAATTTTTAAGCTATTTTTTGCAGAGCCATTATGAGACAAGTACTCCAGAGCGAGAAAGCTTTGGCTCTGCATTCCTATGTGTGTGAGAGATCCTGAGGGCAGGATGAAGTATGGCACAGATTTTTTTTTTTTTTTTTTTTTTTTTTTTTTTTTTTTTTTTTTTTTTACCACCATTGCAAAGCTCCCAGCCCATTGTCATTATCACCATTACCTCACATACTTCATCTGTGTTTTCATCTGCATGAACGGCATTTCATCAGAACTTGCTTTTAATGGTGGGTTTAACAGAATTAGCTTTCCCTGGCAACATATTTTAAGTCCCCCTCTTCTTCTGCTAGTCATGAGTTAGTCAAGCTGATGTCATACACACAGAGGTGTGGACTCGAGTCACATGACGTGGACTCGAGTTCAGCTCGAGGAAATTTGACTTTATATCTGACTTGACAAAATCAAAAAAAGACTTGCAAATCGACATGGATTTAAACACTAATGACTGGTGACCTCACTTGCCTGTCTTGACTTGGGACTTGAATTGGGACTTGCCTGTCTTGACCTGGGACTTGCCTGTCTTGACCTAGGACTTGTCCGTCTTTACTTGGGACTTGCTTGTGTTGACTTGGAACTTGCCATAGGACTTGCCTGTCTTGACTGAGGACTTGCCTGTCTTGACTTGGGACTTAAACTGGGGCTTGCCTGTCCTGACTTGGGACTTGCCATGGAACTTGCCTGTCTTGACTTGGGACTTGCCAGTCTTGACCAAGGACTTGTCTGTTTTGACATAGGACTTGAGTTGGGCCTTGCCTGTCTTGACTTGGGACTTGACTGTCTTGACCTGGGACTAGGCTGTCTTGACTATGGACTTGTCCGTCTTGACTTGGGATTTGCCTATCTTGACCTGGGACTTGTCTGTCTTGACTTGGGACTTGACTTGGGACTTGCCTGTCTTGCCACGGGACTTGTTGTCTTGACTTGGGACTTGACTCGAGACTTGCCTGTCTTGTGACTTGCCACGGGACTTACCTGTCTTGACTTGGGAGTTGAATTGGAACTTGACTGTCTTGACCTGGGACTTGAATCAGGACTTGTTCGTCTTGACTTGACTTGAGTGCAAAAACTTGAGACTTACTTGTGACTTGCATCATATGACCTGGTCCCGCCTCTGCATAAACACCCCAGTGGTTTCAGCATTATGTCCAATGTCAGCTGGAGATAATGATCCATAAATCTGAGTAGAAATCATGTGAACAAAAGATGCACTTTATAACTTCAGATCTTACCTTACAACTGTCAAATTTAGACTTTTCCTTCGGTAAAAGTAAAAACTGTTTGCATGCAGACCATGCAAAGCACAATGCCCATCAATGAGCCTGTAAACCATGACTTTTCAAGGTGGAGTTTCATCAGAAGCCCAACTCACTGACTCCATGTTAACATTACCCTTCCTGTTTCCATCACCTAAGTGATGCAAACGGAACCCAAACACACCGTCCCATTTCAAAGTTTTCTTTTTAATGATACCCTCAGCGTTCCTCAACACTGAAACCTGGGTAAAACTAATGCCACTATTATTTTATGTTATGGCCATCAGTTTCAATTATTTCAACTGTGCTTCTGAAAAATGGTGTTTTTCCATCAGTTTTGTATGGCAGTCATTAGCTTCAACTTGCAGTTAGCTGTAATAGAATTATAAACCCTGTGCTTAGATGCACCTCTGGGAGTCATGGCTGACTTTTCTCCTTAAGTTTTAAAGCGCATAGGATTATGTCTTTGACTCTGTATCAAGCAAACAGATTTTTCCTAATGCAGTTGCTCATCTAATGTACCATTTATTAAGCGGTGGGAGTTAAACGCACTTCCAAGTACTCCAACTGTCAGGCACCAACACTGTGGTAACTGAATGGGACTTTCACTTTTGGAACCATGGACAACTCCCATTTTGGTACTCTATTAAACACATATTAGTGATGACATCAATGAAAATTGGTTTAGTTTTCCTACACAATGAGAGCATTTTTTGAGAAAACTATGACTAAGAATGTCCCATCATCAACATGATTGTTATATCTCTTAACCACTGGCACTTTTCTTTATCCAGTGTTATACAGAAGCCCATGATTTGATAAAAACCTGTGGCCACACAGGCAAAAAAACATCAAAATTTATAGTATACTAACAAGCAAATATTCATTGATAGCATTTCTAAGTAGCTTACTGTAAAACTTCAGTTAAGGCCCGTAAATAGAGGCAGTGTTCTAGTATGAACAGTGGAGACGCTACACTCATGTGTAACATCATCAACAGTAAGTGCATGTCCATCATTTGTGCCTTATTTCACCTTCCCACGTCATTTCAGGTTTTTTTCAGCTCCTGCTCAAAGACCAACTTTGTGCAGCAAATCACCTGCTTGAGGCAACCTTCAACACGTTAATATTACAAATTAATATTACATGACATGTTGAACAGTCCTTTAGCCTGCATGTATTATTTGATATGTTACATGATGAGATAGTCGAGCTGCTTTTCCCAGGCTGTACGCTGTTAGATTCACTGCTCCTGCTGCTCAGCTGGGTTTCTTTCTTAGGAGATTTGTCATGCACGGCATTAGTTGCCGCATTAGAATTCTTGCAATTTAGGGCGTTTATTTCCTCTGCACAATCAGTTGATTCTGCCACTCTCTTCCTCTCCCCCCGTGCAGGCACTGCGGGTACAGCAAAGCTGATCAGGAGGGAGACGAGGAACTCTACTTCCAGTGTGAGTGCCTGCATTCGTCAGCCTTAACGCACACATAAAGTATATATGTATGTACACACACACACACACACACACACACACACACAGACACGTAGTCGGAGACATCTCAATCACTGCATACTGAGCAGGGAGGGTGCCTTAAAACCCATTAGCACCCACAGGCGTGACTCTTTGATCCCAGTTCATTTGATTTGAGTCAAAGCCGGGAACAATCAGGCTAACATCTGCTGCTGATTGGCTAGACTCAATCTGTGGAGATGAAGAAGTTAGGAAACTACAAACGCATGAATGTGACAGCTGTCAGGGAGGGAGAAGGGTTTGACCCGGGAGGAAGGAGTGTTCCTTAAAAAAAAGATGGTGTTACTGAGCGACAGAGTTTCTGGTGTACACACAGTTTGCTCTGTCGAAGGGGCTGCTTCGAGGCGCCTTCTATCAGTAAGAGTGCTTTTTTTTTCCTAACACTGATACACCACCCCTAATGATGCCCCTGGAGATACAGCTGCAGACAGCTTCCCCGAGTGGAGCCGTAATGATCCACGCTGTAGGCAAACTGCTGATTTGGAAACAAAGGGTCAGGGGTGTCGCACAGTGCACGGCTACGGCAGAGGCAGTGCCGGCGAGCCCAG
The DNA here is from genome assembly GCF_006386435.1 of Epinephelus moara. Classification (NCBI taxonomy): domain Eukaryota; kingdom Metazoa; phylum Chordata; class Actinopteri; order Perciformes; family Serranidae; genus Epinephelus; species Epinephelus moara. The sequence continues at coordinate 8,519,548 of NC_065517.1, read as the reverse complement.
GTTGGCTCCCGCTAAGTGTCTGACAGATCCACCTCAGCAGCTTACAGGTCCCATCTAGTGAAGAATACTAGGAGAAAACACAAACAAGGCTTGTGTCGAGCTTAATGGAGGGATCCGCCGTGCAATATCAAATGACGAGAGGCTGCCAGGGCGACAGAAGCTAGATAGCGCAAATTCAACATGTAGACCCAATTTGTCTGCCATGTAGCGGCGAGGAAGTCGTGATAAGACATCTCCTATCAGATCCGCTGACATCTCGGATGGACGAAGCAATTATGGGAGCAAGTGGAGGGAAATCTCAGCTGCCGGCGTCCCCTCGCTGGAGCACAATGCATTTTGTTGTATTTACGCTGTTGGATTGGCCACATTGCCCCCCCCCCCCCCCCCCCCCCCCCCCCACCGNCCCGCCCCACAGAGAATAAGTCTCTCAGGCTGGATGAGCTCGCAGTTCTGTTCCGTTGTTTTGGTCCAGCGTTTATCCAGTGTATTATGGCTGTAGTAGCTCATTAAAATTTAAAGTTGACAGGTTATATTGTTATCAGCGGAGTTTAAAATGCATAGTGTAATCGCCCCCGTGAGTGGTGTCTGCACTTAATAGTGCATAATACTGTAATTTGCTGTTAATTTGGAGCACTGTGTAAAATGTTAACCCCCTACCCTATCGCTGGCCTTTCTCTAACCTTGTTTGTTCTCCTTATTTTCTACAAACTGCTTCCACTCTCACACCATGGATATTCATGAACCCTTCTCTTATCAGTGTTACTGGAAAAAAAATATTGCAGCAGTGTCCTTTTCTACTTTATCTTTGTTATGTTCAGTTTTAGCTCATTTTTTAAAGAATATTACATAATGTTATTTGTAAAAAAAAAAAAATATATATATATTTTTTTCATTCGTTAAAGGGTTTTTTTGGGGAGTTTTTCCTTATCCGCTGTGAGGGTCCAAAGGACAGAGGGACGTCGTATGCTGTAAAGCCCTGTGACGCAAATTGTGATTTGTGATATTGGGCTTTATAAATAAAATTGATTGATTGATTGAAAAATAACCAATTTTCAGCCCTGAGTAGTGTCCATAAAGAGAAAAAAGCTGGACAAAAATAAATGCTATATAAATTTGAGCAACTAAATAGCATTGAAGTATTTTACTTTGAAAATCATTCATCTAAACGTATGTGGTTTAAACTTCCAGAAGACCATGTCAAGAAACATTAAGTAGCTTTAAGTATATACTACATATTTTTAGGGTTAATGAATAGTAGAAAGAAAATTCAACTTTATTCAAGTTCCTCACATACATTCGGTAACTTTGGAGGTATAAGTTCACACCAAGAAAAAAAAGAAACAGGATTAAAATTGGATGGTTAAATTCAGACCCCCAAAATCAAAATGAATATTGAACATTAGCCCTGGGACAGGCAATCAAGCATGAACAGAACTGATCACACTTCTGTAAAATCAGACTGTCAGTCATATGACCCAAGAGAGACAAGTTGAGTGATTGCAAACACTGGATGCTTGAATCTTCTATCTGCATTCCTGCTAAAAATATCATGTAATTGCAGAAATTTTTCACCATAAAATCCAAATAGATTGTTTTTAAAGTGAAATAATTCAAGGCTATAAAGTTGAATTAAGATTTCAACATTTTTTTTTAATTGGAGGGGTTGGATTTTGCTGCTTATAAAATTCAAATGATTTTTTGCTTCCGTGAGAAATGTCCCCTTGCTGTTGGATTTTGAAAATTTAAGGGAACAGCTGCACCAAACCAAACACCAGAATGAATGTCAGCATTGTATTTCCGCAAAGAGACAATATGTTTCACTCTGTGCATTTATGTAACAGATATGTTGAAACTTTATGTTTCTTTACATTTCAGTTTTCAGTTTTATGGTGGTTAACGAGTGGTTGGGTTTAAGCACAAAAACAACTTGGTTAGGGTTTGGAAAAATTGGCTTAAATGTCCCAAACTGTTGTTAAAAAATACCCAGTTTGGTTGCTACAAATATGGTATTGTTGAAAAAAAATACTGGCTTTTGTCACTACAAAAAAAGGCTGGACATACCCTGAACTGTTGTTAAAAAATACAAGGTTTAGTTGACACATATACAGCAGGACATGTCTATCTGTCTATGCCTATCGTTAAAAAAGACCTGCTTTTATAGCTGCAAAAAAGGCTGAACTTGCCCCGAACTGTTGTAAAAAAAAAAAAAAAAAAAATCCTACCTGGTTGGGTCGCTATAAACGCGGCTGGACATGGTTAAAAAATTGCCGGTTTGGTCATTAGAAATATGGCTGGACATATCCCAAACTGTTGTTAAGAAATACTCTGTTTGGTGGCTACAAAAACAGCTGAACAAGTTGGGAACTATGGGTAAAAAATACCTGCTTTAGTTGGTCTGGAGCAGTAGTGTGCTGCTGTCTGCTCTCATAGGTGTCACACCATCAACCATCACCTTGTCCTAATGAGAAACCCAGCTTATATACATGTAATCTGAAATACGCCATGCGTATGAAAAGCACAATATATCCGTGGTTTGCAGAAATGTACAATGCGCACATTTTATTCTGTCAGCTGGGTTGAACATACAGTGATATCACATGTGAATAAACCACCAAGCGTGATGAGAGCATGAAGCAACATAGCCGGTGAGGCAGGTTATTTTTCAGTGAGATAGTCTCAGCTGCAGGGAGGTGAAAGGTAACCGACAGCCTCATGAAAGCACCAGGCGCGGGTTACTCAAATCTTTGCTTGCCATTTGTGATGAATTTTCCTGTGCTGAAAACCTTTTTGACACCAGCCGCTGACTGTTCAGCAATTCCCTCTGAACCACTGGTCTTAGTAATCGTTTGCCTGTCAAGTGCCCGCTGGTGCGTAGCGTGCATATTTAATCATAACAGTAATCCTCTTACCTTTCTACAGTCAAATTTCCAGGCACCAAAACCTACATTGACCCTGAAACCTACGAGGACCCAAACAGGGCTGTCCATCAATTTGCCAAGGAGCTGGACGCCTCCTGCATTAAAATTGAACGAGTTATTGGAGCAGGTGAGCCCATCCCGGTTCTCTCAGCTATTGCTGTTTAGTCACTCCGTGCTCTCATATATCACACTGACAGCCAAATATTTACACGTTGACACAGCTTTATGCATTATATATTGATAGTGCAATTGCAAAGAGGGAAAAAAGTTCATTGCAATTAATGTGTGGGCTGCGTCTGGAAGAGGCAGTCACAGTGATTCCCACAGCTGAGAAATTGCTGCCACATGGGTTTTACAGAGGCGGTCAATGACAGTATCTATGCATCTCTAGCATGTCTTATTATAGGTCTTGGTTACACTCCCCTGAGTATAAAAAGATGTCGCACTCCAATTTGTATTCCACCACTGCACAGCTGCTTTGTCTCAAAATACACTAATAAATTTGTCATTGTGAAGTGCTTGATTTTTTTTTACCTACCCACACCTCACTCATGAATGTTCTCATCCCACACAGGAGAGTTTGGGGAGGTGTGCAGCGGCCGGCTCAAGCTCCCCGGAAAGCGGGACGTGTCGGTTGCCATCAAAACATTAAAAGTGGGCTACACAGAGAAGCAGAGGAGGGACTTCCTGTGCGAGGCCAGTATTATGGGACAGTTTGACCATCCGAATGTTGTTCATCTGGAGGGAGTCGTAACAAGAGGTAATCACACACAAAATGATAAGTAAAGAGGGAACAATGTTGACAACATGAGATTGTTTAAAGGGAAAGTTCAACCCCAAATCAAAAATACACTTTTTTCCTCTTACCTATAGTGCTGTTTATGTCTGGATAAAGAGGTATCGCGATGTATGATATAGTGATGTCTGCCTTTTCTTGAATATAATGAAACTAGATGGCACTCAGCTTGTGGTGCTGAAAAATGCATTTGTAAAACTCAACAGCAGTGCAGGACCTAGCACATTTAGTGCCCAGGGCAAGCTTTCCCTGGAGCCCCCTGACCACCATCCCAAAAAAGTATTGTTATTACTAGTAGTGGTAGTAGTAATAGTAGTAGTAGTTGTACTAGTATTATAAGAAATCAACATAAAATAAACAACTTGGCTAACAATAACAATAAATAACAGTAAGAGAATACGATATGTGCAAACTTGCAAATTCAGTCTTCTTCTTGTTTTTGTACTGTGCCCCTGGATGGCTTTTGACCTTTCATTTTCTCTTATATTGTATTCACACCAAACACAATAATTTCCGCATTGCGTTACTCGCGCGAGTTTGAATGATAAAATAGTTTTTGTTGACTCGCTTTATACGTGTGACTGACTCGCGTGATATGTACGTGAAATCCCTAAATCGCTAAATGAACTTCCGCCGCTAAATCCTCGGCATCACACATCCCTGGAGATCTCAATGCTGATTGGCTATCATGGCGCAAATTTGTCCATGAGGTTCAGATTTTTCAACTCTCGCGAATAAGCATATAATGCAAAATCAAGCTTCTTGCTTCAGTTGCACTACTTTATTCAAGTATTTTAGGTCATTCGCATTGTGTCCATCGAGCCGCCCAGTGGAAATTCGCGTCTTATCGCGTCTTTACTTTGACTTGACATGTAATTCACTCACATGAATAGTTTTATTTGCGCCCAGTGTGAACATTACTCCATATTCACTCCATTCCACCACTTTCCCTATGTTCGTCTTTTTATGTCAGTTTTTTCTTTTCTTTTAGGGGGTGGGATGGTTGAGTGGACCATTGTGAGCTCCGCCACTGCTCAACAGCAATGTCTTCCTTTTTCTCTACTCTCTACCATACTACACCCGCCAACTGTATCATAGCACAGAAGGGAAGCGTGCATCTTCTTCCACGGAGCTGTTATAAAAAGGGGCCTCTTGTCCATGAGTAGATGCACGCTTCCTTCTGCACAGTGATACGGTTGGTGGGTGTAGTTCAGTATAAAGAAAATAGTTCCTCCATGTAACTGCTCACACCAAGGTCTGTGGATTATCTTGAGTAACTGGGTCATGATTTCTGGAAAGAGACATTGCTGTTGAGTTTTTAAATGTATTACTTTGGCACTTTGAGCACCACAAGCTGAGTGCCATCTAGTTCCATTATATTGAAGAGCAGGCAGACATCTCTGCAGAATCTCCAACACTCAGCAACTCACACCAAAACAATGCAGACTGACAAGTAGCACCACAGATTAGAGGAAAAAGCTGTATTTTTTGATTTTGGGGTGAACTGTCCCTTTAAAAATCATGTAAGCTCGTGTGTATCAAAGTATATTTAGCTTTGGGGAGGTAAAAGTGCCGTATTTAGAGTGACATTATATCTGATTAAATTAGCCACAGTCCTTGTTTAACATTTTCTCATTTAGACACTGTAATAAAAGGAGCAGATGGTAACTTTTAATTAAAAGCCAATGAAACACACGGCTAAAAATAACTTGGAAGCAGTTTAGGCATAGTTGTTTATTGCAAAGTATTTTGTAAGCAAACAAATTCAGGTATCAATTAATCATCTTCTTTATTGTCCATCTTTTTGTTTTGCAGGTAAACCGGTGATGATTGTCATCGAGTACATGGAGAACGGCTCATTAGATGGTTTCCTCAGGGTGAGTATCACCTTCGGAGCACAGGAGGCTCAGAGCAGCATCTTTTGTAACTTTTCTTTTGCATTTGCTAGAAAGTGTCCCAGAGAGCAGGCAGTCTGCAGGAGGATCTGTGCATCGCATAAATATCATAAATCTTGTGCTAGAGCTGCTGCAGTGCTGTGACCTACATTTCCCTCATGGTCAGTGAAGATGGCTGACCTGCCTGTGTTTCTCTGTGCCGCGCAGAAACACGACGGTCAGTTCACAGTCATCCAGTTGGTGGGGATGCTGCGGGGCATCGCGGCAGGAATGAGATATCTCTCCGATATGGGATACGTCCATCGAGATCTGGCCGCACGAAACATCCTTGTCAACAGCAATCTCGTATGTAAAGTGTCTGACTTCGGCCTGTCAAGGGTGATCGACGACGATCCCGAGGCTGTCTACACAACAACTGTGAGTCAATTAAAGCGCTTGCTCTCCCTACCCAGAGCCCTGTCTGAATCCTCTAATCAAGTCACAGCCGGTGCATGAAAATGGAGCAGAAGTGCTGGTGCACGCCCAAGTAGTCTGCACCATTTTTAATATGCAAAGCAAGCTATGTTTCCATACAACTTTCTAACAATGCCCCCCTTTAGAAAGCGTTCAGAAGTTGTAACTAATCCCTTATTTATGGTTAAACAATCATTTATTCATCAGTTATAAACCATTAATAAGAACAACTTTTGGGTTGCCAGGTTGGGAAATGTTTTGGCTTAATTATCATGTGTTTTCACTGTCAGTTTATTGAATTAATTATGATGTTTTAAAAGTCTTCTAAAAGAGACAAGGACACTAGGAATCAGGAAATAGAAAGAAAGTAGTTTAATATTTAGTGAGGAAACAATTAGTCAGTAAAGTGATATGTCAATGGCCAAAAAAATTAATCACCAACTATTTTCAATTGATTATAAACCATTTTTCAGGCAAAAAGGCCAGCCAATTAACAGGTTCTTGCTTCTCAACTGTGAGAATTTGCTTCATTGTTTTACATAATTATAAATTAACTCATTTTGAGTTTTAGACTGCTGACCGAACAAAAGAAGCAAAAAGTCTCTTTGGGCTGTGATGGCTTTTTTCACGAAAGTTTAATGTCAACATTTCAATGCACTCCTAATAAAAATGAATGCAAATACAGCCATTCATGAAAGGCCATGAGCTTCCTACTATCTAATAATCCATTAAGTCTGCATATATAAAAGATAAAGGGGACCTTTTATGCTTTTCCATATTTTCTATCATACAGTATATAATGGTACAGTGTTAGATGTTCATAAAAAACTTCGCCAAAGTTTCAAATAATGAGGCAGACGTATGTGAATGAAGTTTACATTACATACACTGCTACATATAGTTACATGCCTACGTCAGGGAAACATGTAATCTTGATTGCTGATGGTGTTAATTTCCTCACAATTTTAGATCATATTCCTGTTGGAACATGTCCTGTTGTGAAGCTTATATTGGGGATTTTTCATGGTGGAAAGTGCAGCAATAGTCATGGCCAAAGGCATTATGCTTTCAGGTTTTCATCTCTCCAGTTCTTGCAAACACTATCTCAAGAATGCCTTGAGGTATTTTCTTTCTTCTTCCTTCTATATTTGGCACAAACGTCCACTTGAACTCAAGGATGAACTGATTAGAAATTTGGCAGTCATAGGTCAAGGTCACTGTGACCTTGCATCTGTCTCATTCTCATGAGTGCTACATTTCAAGAACATCTTTAGGGAATTTTCTTTTATTTGGCCCAAACACCCACTTAAACTCAAGAATGTCAAAGGTTAAGGTCATTGTAACCTTGTCTGTCTCATGCTTATGACCATGATATCTCAACAACACCGCAAAGGAATTCTTTCAAATTTGACACAAATGTCCACTTGGACTCAAGGATGAACTGAATAGAATTTGGTGATCAAAGGTCAAGCTCAGTGTGACCTCACAAAACGTGTTTTTGGCCATAACTCAATAATTCATACGCTGATTATGATAAAATTTCACTCAAATGTAAAATAGGATAAAATGATGAAGAGATGATGGTTTCTATCCAAAAAGACAAAAGACAACTTCACTGTGACATCATAATGTTCTACAAAACCACTTTTCTGGCCATTACTCAGCACAACTTGTGTGGTTCAGGGAGGCATACAACTGCGTAGCGGTATTTCTAGTTCGAACATTTAAGCATGTTCTAGTAGAAACACAAAATACAAGTATAAACTTGAAAATGAGCATGATAGGTCCCCTTTACATCATGTCAGTAGTTTTAATAGTAAATATGCTGTTGACTAAACTTTAGTGTAGATACTCTGCAGCCCAGCAACAAGACACACTAATGAGATATTACACAACCTTGTTGTTCTTATTAATGAGCAATAATTAATCTATAAAGAAATAATACATGATTAACTAACTGTTGACAGAGTCATTGGTTACATCTTGTAAACCCACAAAAGATGCCTAATTAGAAAGTAGTTCCAGTATTTTGGCTTTAAGTTTGTGGGAAAGTTGTGTCTCTGTGTTTTGACCATGTGTGTAACTGTAAAATTCTCTCTAATTGATGTTTTAGGGGAAGATGCAGGATGTAATGAATTTGATCTTTACTCCAGCCACTGACCTGCATTTTACTGAACAGGGCGGCAAAATACCCGTCCGATGGACCGCCCCAGAAGCCATACAGTATCGTAAATTCACCTCTGCAAGTGACGTGTGGAGTTATGGCATTGTCATGTGGGAGGTCATGTCCTATGGGGAACGGCCCTACTGGGATATGTCCAATCAAGACGTAAGTTACCACCACATATATCAAGTCATTCATTCACTAAAACTGTATGTTTGTCATTCTGCTGATGGATGACCTCATAACCGTGGATCATAATCTTTAAGAAGAAGCTTTCATTTTAAAGGGGCACTTCACCAATATCACTACAAAATAAGTAAAAGACGAGTCATTTTGTAGATGTTGCCTTGAGCTCAGAGAACTTGTAGAAGGCAGTTTTACTATTTACTGACCTTTTTTGGATGAGTTTATAAATTATAATGTATTTCTCACAAATAACAAGCTAGTATACACGAGTGTTAGTACAGTGGAGGTTATGCACTACTTCCTATCTGGGACTATGTGAGTAACTATCATCTGAGAGGGGGCAGGGTTTTCCCCCAGATTCATCCCTAATTATCCCTAATGAAGTCATCCCACTAAGAAAGAGAAAATCACAGACAAAAATTCCAGTTTGTGATTCTTCTTTGAGGCTTTCTTGTGGGACCCTCATGAGAGCAGCTCGGCGGGGACGGTAACCTTGGGCTTAATTAGTTCAAGAAGTCTTGCTATAATCATGCAGTCTGAATCCATTTGAAGGAGAAACAGTCCTGAAATGGGACACGCATAAAAATGAAGTCCCGAGAACATGGATTGATGCTGGTATTAATATAAATAACAGGAGTGGAAAACACTTGTCATGCAGAATGCTTTTGATTCAAATGTCTTTAAAAGTTTTATAATTACTTATGGTAATGGGAACCAGTGTGAGTAGCAGTGTTGAACCAATTACACAGCGAGCAGCTCAGGCATATTTGGCGGTTTGCATTGCACTCATTGGTTTGTTGTAGACATAAAAGTCAAGGATGTAAAGACATTCAGTAGACGATGTAAAAGGGGCACTTCACCGATTTTAGACATCAACATTAGTTTATGTCTGATGGTCATTACTATATTTAACCTTTAAAAACATATGCATAATGTCTTCTGTGGTGTCAACTGAGGAAATAGCACTGATGATGTCATAAAGGTTATCTTAGCTTAGACCTAAAGACAACACAATTTTTACAAGAAAGACTGCGTTACAAACTGTGAAGGTGTGGTGATTGAAAGATATGTCATTTACCAATCAGAAAAGATATTACTGGTTGCATTATGGGAAATGTAGGATCCATGTTCGTCTGTAAAAGTCAGGATACCTCAGCTTACGCTGCTTTGATCCTTTTTATTTTTGCATCTGTCTCTCGCAAACCCCCAACTTTATGGGGTGCAACACACACTAATGGAGTACTTCTTTAATTGTGTCTTTTATAGATGTTTTGACACCCTTTAACGAAACATGGAAAGGCCCCATTACACTCACTTACTGCAAGAGAGGGAATGTGTTTACATCTCTCTTGTTGTACATAGAACATAACGACATTTATATCAGATATTTGCAAAACCTAAATATGACTCAACAACATTATGTTGTAACTGTATCCCAAGGTTATACTTTAGTAAGTATTATTTAAAGAGGAATTCTAGTATGTTACTTCCATGGCATAGGAACAGTCATAAAGCTCCATAACAATTCTGTTTTAATGTGTTATGTATCTATACATTTGTTTCGTTGTTCTTCAGATAGGCTGGTTGTCCTTTCTCTTAAAGAGAAGAATATGAAATCTTAATTTTAAGGAGTACATTGATTGTAAGGAACAAAACTTTTACTGGAGACAAGCCCACTTAGGTTTAGGGGAGACTCTTGGGTACCCATAGGACCCATTTTCATTCAGATATCGTGAGGTGAGAGTTCAAGAGACCCCTCTGAAAATGGTCATGCTGTTTGTTCCCTCACCAAAAGGTGTGTGTGTGTGTGTGTGTGTGTGTGTGTGTGTGTGTGTGTGTGTATGTATCATAGGTGTACTGTGCATACAGTATACGCAACTTTGCTTAAGATCAATAAAGAAACAATTAACAACAAGATATTAATACAAATTCATACATATAAATTGTAAAGAAAACTAACTCCTGAAGTGTAGGACTAAATAAAAAGGCAGAGTGTGAGCTGTGAGGAGGTGAACTGCTGTTAAGTGTTGTGATGGGTGTCTCTTAGGCTGTGACATGCACTGACATTTTGCTGCTTCTGTGGCGCTGATTCTGTTTTCTTCAAGTACACGTTGCATTTTAGTCTGGTCGGAGAGTGTATCAGAATCTTGAAGTTTGCATTTAATTTTGCAAAGAACTTCGTTCTGATATCTTTGTATGTGCTGTATATGCTACAGTGTAGCAGGAAATGGAAACTCTCTCTCACTCTGGCAAAGCCAGAAACCAGAGACGGAAGTCTCAAACTTGTGATGTCATCAAGTTTAAAGTCTGGAGCTGCTCCTTCGACAATGAATAGGAGCCTGATTTTGTGGACCCACATAATGTTTTTTTTTTTTCAATACCCAAATGAGCTTTATTCTGCTGCAGTGTTCTCGTGAAACAGAAAATGTACCCATATACTCACAACATTCCCCTGTGTGCTCTCAGTGTCATCTAGAACATCTCTCCCAATTAATTGTCTATAAAGTAGCTCCAGACTTTATACTTGATGACATCACAAATTTAATTTTCTGCACTCTAGTTTCTGGATTTGGGGGAGAGTTCATGTCTCCTAATATTTTTTGGACAGTCTCAGACCAACATGTATGCAAAATGGGTGTAGTTCTCCTTTAAATATGAGTCACTATGAAATTAAATGAATTCAAACCCCAGTCAAGCACAACACAGTCAAAACAAGATATTTTGCTCCAGCATTGCAGCTCTTAGAGACTGAAAAAAAAAGTAAAAATACACACAGCTTCAGAGTCGCAGAATCTTCTCCCACCTGACTGCTGATGTTGTGAAACTCAGTGCACTAGAGTTGGAAGGGGAGTTTGGAGATTTCAGGGTTCTATTAGGTGCTGTAATTTGATCAGAGAATGTATCTTTAAGGTGCTTCAACATCAAGTAAATTGTAAGACCTGACACCTGACATTGCCTAGACTTTTCCTCCTCAAAGAACACATTTACTTTTTTTAAGTCCCATACTTCTTTTTTTTTTTTTTTGCAAATGTCACAAATTGCTATAATGATTGACTCACCCGCAGTTCTCTGAGTGCTGTTGCCTGCTTCCCTGCCAACTCCCACTGAGGGAGTCCAACTGCGTCAGACCACTTGAAGCTGTTCTTATTGTCGGACACTTGGCACATTTTGATTGATGGTAGAAGGCGAGTTAGTTCTGGCCTTAAGATTCCTATATGGCGCCTGGCGTTTAGCACCCACAGCATCAGGCCTAAACATTATTAAGATTCTTCGGCGCTCCAAAGCAGAGACATGCTGATTGAACAATCAGATGTTAGAAATGCTAAACAAGATGGCCGGGCATTAAAGCGGCGTATGTGGTGTTTTGACGCTCTGCTACTTGACAGACATCAATGTCAGAAATTTTTGCACTTTGTCAAGATGTCAGCAAACATCCTCCGGGGATGCAGGAAGAACGTTATTTGCATTTTTCCCAACAGTTGCAGTGTTTTGACACCTTTTCCCTCCATGACTCATTCTTGTCTGAGCGGTCCTGACAGAAATAGCTGATGAATATATGCAGAAACGTACACAGCTCCTTATCCACACAATAAAGGACGGGGTGCTAGGGGCTCAAATCAAAGTGCCCACTGCACCTACTGTTCTCACCGCATTGACTTTTAATGAACTCTGTGCTTAACTGCATGCATGATGCAGAGTGACAATATATTAGGTTTAAAGACTCAGTGGAAAGATCTTTTCTATTACTTATCAGAGCTGTATAAATATAGCCTTTTGTTTACACACATGAGCAACGTGGGAAATTAAACTCAGGGAAGTGAGTCTGCACTGTGGCATATAACACGCTAAATACCTACAATGTAACCTTGACCTTGTAGTGCCGCAAAGTTTATCAGTGAAATGTTGAAATCAATTCTAAAACTTGCAGTCAGCCAGTAAAGAGAGACAAGGGCAGGTGTAATATGATTCCGTCTCCAAAAGAGTTGGTCAAAAGCCCAGCTACAGCATTTAGCACTAACTGAAGGCAGGAGATTGTTTTCTGACTGCGCCCAGCGAGAGGAGAGCTAGGATAATCAAGCCAAGACAAAATAAAAGTAACCTTTTCAGGATCAGTAAATGAGTGAAAAGGTCTGATTTTGGTAATGTGCCTGAGCTGAATAAATCACACAGTTTTTTTGATATGACCATCAAATGATGGTGATATGACATGCTGGATGTTACATTCTTTATTTTGGTCAACTGTGACTTATTTTGCTCACCAACTTCACTGCTGAGGTGGTGACGTTTGGACTAATTAGACAAAAGGTTTACAACTAAGCACATCAAACTAAAACCAAAGCCAACATCCAGGCCTTCAGTCCATAATTCAAATATATAATCTCAAACATTTAGGTGAAAGTGAAAATTAATGCAAATGCTAAGTGAAGCTGCCATTATTCTCCGTCTGAAATGGCTGTCAGATAGCTCTGGAAACCTCCCTCCATGACACCATTGTTGTGTCAAACATTGTGCCCCTGGATGTCAGCAATCAAACTGTTGAATTAAATGTTGTCATAAGTGTCAGGGAACTGAGGGTTAGAGTGATATTAAAGGAACACTTCACCCCCAAAATGATCATTTGTATAGCAATTACTCATCCTGTATTATGTTGAATTTGTGAAGAACAATTTTGTTTTTCTCTCATGCCTCAGCGGTAAACAAATAATCCAAAAACATAGAAAATTCTTGATGAGTTGAAGTAAATGGGGTCCACGTTTAACACAGCAAAACTATATAAAAGCATTCAATATCAAACTCACACAACTTGTGTCTCATGCTTAGTACTTACCAAACACATGCATTTTCACGAATACCTTACTATTTAAAACACGTCCAAAAAGTCTCGTGCGCACATGATGAATGCATTCGAACTCTGCCCTTGCTCTCACTGAAATCCCACCTCCCAGTGCATTCATTTGCCAGGAAGCGACAGGCGTGGGTGAGTGACAGCAGAACTCCTGGCCAAAACCAAGCTGGTAGGTGGGATTTCAATGCAATGAACGTGCAGAGTTCAAACGCATTCTGTTGCTCAGGAACGCTACTTGCCGTGTGTGGGAGTCTTTATGTGGAAGTCTTTTCAATCGAAAGGTTTTAGCAAACAATACATGCGCTTGGGAAGAACTGAGCATACGAGTGGATAAATGACACTTGGATGATACTGCCAGAGCCATGTGAGAAAGATGTTTTGACATAGTTGTGCTGTTGTTAAACATGGCCCCCATTAACTTTAATTCGTCATGAATTTTCTCAATTGTTTGGGTTCTTCATTCACTGTTGAGGCGTGCGAGAAAATCAAAGTTTTCTTCACAAATTTAAGGTAACTCAAGGTGAGCTATTGATAAACTGATGGTCATTTTGGTTTAAAGTATTCCTTTAACTAAAAAGTTAACAGAGTGATACTAAAGACGTGAGGGTTAGGGTGATATCAAAGGGTTTAGGGTTAGGGTGATACTAAATGCTGATACTAATGACTCCCATCTGTTTTGCATTCTCCAGGTCATAAAGGCGATAGAGGAGGGCTACCGTCTTCCAGCCCCAATGGACTGTCCACCTGGCCTGCATCAGCTAATGCTGGACTGCTGGCAGAAAGACAGAGCCGAACGTCCCAAATTCGATCAGATAGTCGGTATCCTTGATAAGATGATCCGCAACCCTAACACGTTGAAAACCCCAGTTGGAACATGTACAAGGTGAGGAAATAAAACCCCAAATGAATCATTTTAAAATGTGGCTTGGTACAATAAAGAATTTGAACTTTTATTTTTAGTGCATTAGCGGATGATCCAAAGTGTCCAGTGGATGATTTAGCCTCTGTAGTTCACAGATGAAAGATAAATCCCAAGAGATCGATACCCCAAAGCAGCTTCCATGGCTTTATGGTCAATAGCAGGGCTTTTAAATCAATCTCTGTAATGAGTTCCTGGTACTTTAAAGTGCAGTGGGAACTCCAGACCTCACTGTGACGTTTGTCAGATTCACTCTATTTGCAGTGAGAACATACTTTCCCGAGGTGAGATCGAGAGGTTACAGCTGGTTAAAAAGCACTTTATTATATGGGGTCTTTATGTGGCGAATGCATTCAGATTTAAGAGTTATTGACTAAAAATAATTTTCAGAAGCAGAAAACTGACATGCTGCATCTGTTTGTGAATTTCTTATTGATTGAAGCCTCCAATCAGCTAGTTTTTTTCCCCTACTTGCAATTTACTGCACCGCTGGATGCCTTTGGTCGTCGCTTTTTCTCGTCTCCTGCTTGATTGTGTTTTCAGCGGAACGTTTCCTTTTCACATAAGACATAAACATCATTCTGTGCTCATCCCACAGACCAATTAGTCCACTGTTAGATCAGAGCACACCAGACTTCACCGCTTTCCGCTCAGTGGGAGAGTGGCTGGAAGCCATCAAGATGGAACGATACAGAGACAACTTCACAGCAGCTGGCTACAGTTCCCTGGAATCTGTGGCCAGGATGTCAATCGAGTAAGTAGATATGAAGCCCTCAAGTGGTTAAGCATCAGTAGAGAACATTAATACCAGCCACATTCAGGCTGTGATCTCACCTACACTCCACTTCCTTCTACCCCACTCTGAGTAAACAAATCCACTCTTAAGCATTCAGGCAGAGTTTTGGTAGACTGCCATCCCATGAGGTTTCTCTAACGTACTATGCGTTTTCAAATACTGGCTACTATACTAATACTACTTCTATTTTAATTTGCTGTTCAAGCAAACTCAACACTTCCTCCATGTTTATAAGATGTAAATTCAGTGTGATGTACATTCAAACACCAGTCTCAGATCCAGTGTAGCCAGCAGATATCTGGGACGAGATTTTGTCCTCTGTGAAACAGTCATTTTGACTAATTTCTTATGAAGAACTAGATTGTCATCAGACAGTAGCAGATGGGTTCCAGGATCGCGTTCTGCCAATGCGTTCTACCTTTTTTCTCTCCACAGACTTTTTGCTTGCCAATGAAACATTATTGGTCAATAGACAGTATCACTATGATGTCAAGCTGACAACATCAGTCATTTCCGGGAAGATAACCAGCAAATGATTTTAATTGCGGAAATATGTGAAATCTGTCGTCATTTTCAGTCGTAACTGTGACGTTTAAAGATACATAGTTAAACACAGTGGTCCAAACTATCTGACGTTTCCTCTCAGCTTACGTTATGGACTGAGGTCCTTTGCTAGTGGCTACGCAATGTACTGCTGGATGGGGGCCAAAGGAAAACATATTATAGCCACCTAAAAAAAAGAATCAATATCAGTTAAGGTTACACTATATTTGGATATATTTTCACTGCTTTAGCGTACACAATAACTGATCAGCAATCATACACCATCAACTTCCGTGTTCTGCAAAATATATGCAAAATATATACTGTATACGAAATTAATTTTTGTCAATGGAGTCTGGTGGCTTTGAAATAATGGCTCCAATTCCCCGTCAGAAAAGGCTGTCTGACAGAAGGGTAAAGCAGGATTTATACTTGTGCACTGAATCGACGCCATACCCTACATCGTAGCCTGACCGCCCCCAAAATGTAACTACACGTCGCAGCAATACAGACTTCCTGTCTATTTTTGCTCTGCCCCGTTACATTTGTTGTTTGTGAAGCAGGGGTCTTCTACCCAGAGGTTATTGGAAACAAACGTTGCTATTGAGTCTCTACTGCTTGGACTACAAAGCAGAACCATTCCGATACCTAAATCTTGCCCCATTACCTACAGATAAGCATACATATGCAGATTTCTGTTTATAGATATTATGTGCACACTAATTCCATTAGCTGCTCTCTTGTTCTGACGTTGTCCTTAGATCAGAAAGAAACAGTTTCATACACTAAGTATTTCCAGTCTTTTCTGCTCCCCTCAGTGAAACTCAACACTTACATACACGTTTTGCATTAAAAGCTTTCTATGGGCTCAAAGGGCTTTGGCTTTAAGTGAACATCTGCACACATAATTGAGTTTGATGTTGTAGTAGTGGAAGCCTAATTTAACACAAATAAAAAAAAAACAGCAAAGCAGAAATTATTAAAATTGATTATAAGAACAGTGTTACTGTTTAAAAAAATAGAAATTACATGATTCCATTGCTGTTCTGTACTATACCATCATTTTCTTTTAACATAACTACAGCAAGTACAGTTAGCTGAGAGCTCCTGTGCACTTGTACATGTTAACAGGATAATGCAAATAAGCATTTCATGTCACGTGTGGGATTTAGGAACTGTAAACTAAGATCTGTGAATACATTAATTCAGACATTCTAATGTAGTGTGTCCTCATCTTAAACTTAAGTGAACTCTTTGCTGTTTATTGCATTCTTACTAGTTGAGAGCAGCTGAATATGAGCCTCAGCCCAGACTGTGGCTTGCCCTTGAGTTGTTACTCAAAACTTCCAATGACCATCAGAAGTCAACATTCGTCTCCACGTCCGCGTAAAGTGCACAGGAGTTCGTATAAACTTTCCAAAAACACCTCCCAAGAAAACTTCATCTCATACTTTTTTTG
The DNA here is from genome assembly GCF_006386435.1 of Epinephelus moara. NCBI lineage: Eukaryota > Metazoa > Chordata > Actinopteri > Perciformes > Serranidae > Epinephelus > Epinephelus moara. The sequence goes on along the minus strand of NC_065517.1, from coordinate 8,502,573 downwards.
CTACATCATCCTTGACATTGATGAGATTCATAAACAAGTGTGCTGTTGTGTTGTGTTTAGCTGCCTCTTTTCTACCCTTTACTCCCAATAATGAAAAAACTGAGGCTGTAAATCGCACTTGTTTTGCCCCCTCACTGTGGTCCGGTGAATTGATTGATGTGTTGTCCTGTCTTGCAGGGACGTGATGAGCTTGGGGATCACGCTGGTGGGCCATCAGAAAAAGATCATGAGCAGCATACAGACTATGAGAGCCCAGATGCTGCATCTCCACGGCACGGGCGTCCAGGTGTGACGAACCGCGACGGGCCGCATCGGGCAGGGCAAAAAAACACAAAAACAGAACTTATCCGGAGCAGTGCCTGGGACGTAACCGGGATAATCGTCAAAGTAAACGGACGTCTGTTATGTCTGACTCTTCCGGCTGTGTCTGGAGTGAAATCATTCCTTTGTTCCTCAATGAAGGATTGTGGTCTGCCTCTTCAAAGGGCACTAAAGAGAGGAAAAGGGCAAAAAAACAGCAACAAAAAAAGAAACTACCTGGACGAGATGACTTACTTTTTTCTTCTTCTTCTTCTTCTTTTTTTGTTTTGATTTTATAGAAGCGCTTATGAACTCAACCACATATCAAAAGGCGCATTGAACAGGAGTTTCTTTAACTTAATGAATGATTTAAAGTGCACACCACAGCTATGGATTTCCTTTAAAAAGAACAAAACCTGTCTACTTGCGGTGGTTTCACTTGTTCCTTTTTTTCTTATTTGTTAATTTTCTTCCTGTCCGCCACAGTGACATGTTGTGGCCCATGCAGCAGTTTTTTTCCCTCTTCTACTTGGACTTGACAACAGGGTAAACTCTCTTTTATCCAAACGCGGAGGGAACTTTTTAGGCTCAAAGGTACTTTTTGTGCTGACACATGCTGGACTGTGTGAACTGTTTGCAGTGTTTTCCTTCATGTGCTGTTGAAGTGAAAATCCTCACGTGCTTGTTTGCGACCTACAGAAGTGACGTGGTTTCAACCTTTTTTTTTATATTAAGGAATTTTCTGAAGAGTGCAACACTGAGGAGATGCAGGAGGCGAATTGTTCTTCGAATCAAAAGACTTTTATATCAGAGTAGCAATATCCTTTGTCTTAGTGTTCACTACAGAAGACGCAGAACAGTTACTGGGTTATTGAGTAGAATGTTGCAGCACTGTTGAAAGATGAAATTGAAGCCACCGCAAATTGTTTTGCCATCATTTTGCCTAAAATGTTGCACACAGTGTTTGTTTTTGTTTTCAGCTGCAAATACAATTTTTTAAGGGTGGATCCGAGATGTAATACTGCCTTAAAATGTGTTTAGTATTGCCAGTATTTTAGGCACTTCAATGGCAATGCTTTCTGCGTTCATTTAAAGGGTGGACAAGCTCCCTATTTGTTTGTTTTCCTTGTAGTGTGATGTCTTTTTATCTGGAACTTGAACTGGTAAAATCAAGTGCACGGTTTAATGCCACGAGTGACACGGTCGGCGGAGAAGAGACGGACTTAACAGAGCAATAATAACCAGGTAGAAATGGTCCTCACCTGAGATTCTTAAGGTGCTAGGTTTTATCGCATGTGTGTGCTGTGCTGAGACAAACCCTTTGGAACGATTCAGTCACCGCCGGGAAATGAAAAAGGAATGTACCTCTTTGACCTAAAAACGGTTTTGAAAAGCGCTCGGAAAAACTGCCGTGCCAAGTCATCAAATGAAATAATCATGTCATATTTTTGCCGCTATGATATGCTAAACGTTTGATGGGAATCTAACATGGCATGGAAATGTTGAACTGAGTGGCTGCGGAGATGAAAGAGGCGCCATTCGAAACACTAGAAAGGTGCCAATTAGCCACGCTGACATCATCTTCCGACACCCGACGCGCCGTCCAGAAATCAAAGAACCCCTTCAGGGTTCGGGGTCTGAAAACGCAGGACCAAACGATGGAGCTCGAGTCAGACGCAGATCGTGCTGTTAAATCCCACCGTCCCGGCTCTGTAGGCAGCCATGCAGCTCCCCTTGTTTATTCATGCGTCTCCGCCGCTCATCCCTTCACAGGCGTAGATGTGACGGAACATGCATTAAAGTGTCTCTTAAGATTGCTCCTCTTTTCTTCCATACGGCTTTGTATGGAGAACAGAGACGAGGGGGCTTTGCAGAAGACGTGCTAAAAGCCAATCAACCTATTCGGTGCCATCTGTCTCCACTTCAAATGCAAAAAGAAAAAAAAAAAATAGAAAAAAAAGTTTCCATGTTGAGTATGTTTTAGTGCAGTATTCTTTGATAAGAAAATGCAGTTATTCAGCTGTCATGTAGAGGAGCGCTGTTCATAGGGGAAAACCATTACAACCATATCTTTTACTGCTGCTGTAACCTGAGATAAATCTATATTTTCAAAGATACAGTCTTTCAACTGTTTTCGTCTCAAATGCAAAGAAAAAAAGCATCAGGAATCATCAACCTTAGGCTCACTGACAAGCTGTAAAACCATTACTAGCTTTGTTCCTTCTCTCCATTATCTCTCAAACTGCATCCACGCTAAGCCAGCCACATTTGAAAACAACTTTTTCTCTCCGTCTTGGCCCTATGTCCAGACTCATCTGGTGTGGAGCCTTTAGAAAAGGTTCTCCAGGGTGGATAAATCTGAAAGGGAGGGGAAACAAGGACAATGTAAGCCTGCCTAGACACTATTGAGGAAAGTCTGTCACCTGTAAAGAGGGTAGCTTTAATCCTAAAACGGATGTGGGCAGCAGACATTCACAACTGCAAAGGGGGGATGTGTTCGAGTTCATCCTGTCTGCACACATAGTCTGCACAGTTAAACATACTGGGCTTGACCTCATGCAAAATCCTCTCTGGGGTCAAGGGTTTTAAATGTTAGTGTAGCTGAATACACAATACAGGTGTTCTCATTCTCTCTGTTTATTTTTCCTGATCATTCAAAAATGACTGAGGATGAAATTAAAAACTATTTTCATTATCAAGTCCTCTTCCAGTTATTTTCCCAAGTAATCCATTGGTCTATAAAATAGTAAAAACTGCTCATCACATTTTGTGAATGCCCGGTTTACATCCTCAGATGCCTTGTTTTGTCCAACTAACTGTCCGAAATCCAGAGATATTCAGTTAACTAACAGAGAGGACTGCAAAATCCAGCAATGTGGACATTCAACCTTTGAATTTTTTTGTCCAAAAAATAATTCAAACTGTTAGTCACTTGTATATTTTTCTGTTGATTAATTCATCAACTAATTAATTGAGCTCTAGATTTCATCGGCACAGTTGCCTTTATAATGACTGTTTTACAGGTAATTATGAGCTGCAATTTAATTACTAATTAAAATAAGTTACATTGTCTGACAACAGAAACAGAAAAAACTGAAAGAGGACTAGCTGTTGACTTTGGCTGTATTAAAGGAACACTCAATCCCCAAAATGATCTTTTGTATGTCAATTACTCACCCTATGTTACCTTAAAGTAGCGGAGAAAACGTTGTTTTCTTGACATGCCTCCACAATGAACGAAGAATCCAAAAACAAAGAAAATTCTTGATCAGTTGAAGTAAATGGGGGCCGTGTTTTTACAACAGCAAAACTATATCAAAACATCTGTTTACAAACTCTTTTCAATGAAATGCACAAGCAGAGTTCAAAGGCATGTGCCTACCAAGGTGCACTACTCGTGCACGGCTGAAGCTGGAAGGAAGTGTTTTAAATAGTAAAGCTTTAGGGAAAATACATGTGTTTGAGAATTACTGAGCATACGACTACAAAAATAAAACTTGAATTATACTACACCAGTTTTGTTGGAGTTTGTAAATGAATGTTTTGGTATAGTTTTGCTGTTGTTAAAGGCGGCCCCCATTCACTTAAATTCATTAAGAATTTTCTCAGTATTTGGATTCTCCATTCACGGTGGAGACGTGCGAGAAAATCAAAGTTTTCTCCATGAATTCAGGGTAACACAGAGTGAGTAATTGATACACAGCAAATAATATATGGGGTGAAGTATTCCTTTAAACACTGTATACCAGGAGGTTTGCCCAGTTTGTGCAGCTGATTTACCAGATTTTAGCTTTAATACTGAATTTCACCAAAAGATGACTACATGTCCTGTTTCCCATTTGTCCAGGTGCTTTGTAAGGGCAGAGATGTTAACAAAAATTTCCTGAACAAGCTTGTGTGGATGCATGTCGTTTTTACATGTGTTTTCAGAATGATTCGGCTTAGCTTGGATGCGTGCATTGATCCATTTTCACTGTGGGACTCACCTTTGTGAGGAGACACCAGGAATTAGCCCTGACCAGCTCTGAGCCCCTGTGTCACACACACCCTCCCTTTATCCATACAGCAGAGCTCAGCAATTGGGCCTTGGCCAGACCTTTGAATTGAATACTGGCATAAAGTCATTCAGTCAGCACAAAACTCCCCAGTTCACAGGCAGCACTCTCTCTCACCCCCTCCACCCCCCTGCTCTGATTTTAAAACCAGGGCCCCTGGAGGCCCCTCACACCCCAGGGTAGAATGCCTCAGTCCCCTTTTTTCCTGTGCTGGGGAAACAGCAGTTTGAGCCAAATTGAGATTACGGCCAGGATACAATAGATTCAGCGTCCAAATCACCTGTAACCTTCACCATCAAGTCACTTTACGGTCTGTTTCAGCTCGATTCATCCACATTTAAACTTCAGGTTGCTCAACTCTGGACAAGAAAAGATTTGTTGTGGCTCTGTTTCAGCAAAAATATAAAAAGAGTATAAAATTTAAAAAGGAAAAAAAAAACATGCAGGATGTAGAGGGTTGGTTGGAATCAGGAATAGCAGATAGAGTATGACGTTATTTTTCAAATCTTGTGGTTCAGCAGTTGGAAATTAGTTTCACCGCTTTGGCGAGGTGATGGATAATTCCAAAGAGTGCAGCACTGTTGATTGTGTCAGAGAGAGACGAGACTTTGAGGGAATCTTTGTATATGTTCTAATTGTAAAACTTGTACATTTTATTTATATTGTTTTTTACACATATTACTCAGTAGAGAGCTCTGAATACATTGAAAATGCACTATATTTTTCTATCTCGCAGATGAATTATTGTCACCCACAAGATTTCAGTTGTACATAATTTTTCATTTAGGACCAAAGACAGCTGATAGGATTTCCATCTTTACTTTGTTTTGATTTTAGGTTGTTGTACAGTAATACAAAATGTCAATTTATTATTTATTTTTCTGTGATGAAAGTATTCAGAATATTCACTGGTCAAAAGTATTTTCCCCAACAGCAGAACTGTAAGATCATTTAATTAGACGATTTCTTGTTACATAGACAATTCTTTTTGCTTTGTAACCTTTGTAATAGACTGTACATATATTTTTGGAAATATAATACAATCTCTATAGAAGTTTTGGGTGTCCTTTGCAGTGTTTTTTGTCATTATCATTCTTACTCATTTTCATACAGTGGAGTGTTCATTTTATCAGCTATTTTTAGATTTATAATCTTGAGATCAGAAGTTCATGTGAGTTTTGGTCATTAGTAAACTGCAGCCATTGCCAGACCTAGCACATTCAGTTTTATTTATTATCTTTTATATTTATTGTATTTATTACAAAGAAGAACAAGAGCTAATTAGAAATCAAGACAAATAAACAACTTTAGCTAACAGTAATTATAAATAACAAAAAAATATGGCATGTGCGACTTTGAATATTTCGACTTCTTTTTTAATGGCTTTTGCCTTTTCATTATCTCTTACTCTGCTGCTCTAATAAGCAGGGATTTTGGTGCCCCCTCCAGTTGGCGCCCTAGACGGCTGCCTATGTCACCTATAGAAAGATCTGCCATTAGCTACATCTTTCTTATTTGGAGTTAATGTTGAATGAAAATATGGACATTTTAGTCTTGAGGTAAACACTTGACATAATAATCTTTCTTCAGTCAATACAATAATTTGGTCTATCGGAGTTGGGTTGATTTCTATTCGAGTCTAGTTTTGCCGGTCTGATCCAGTGTATGAGCTTAAACCGGTCTGATTTTATGCAAACCGGCTAAACCGGCATTTATCAATATAACATGTTCCGGCAAATTAAAAGTGTTGCAGTGCTAAATCCAACTTATATTGCATTAGTAATAAGCAATATAACAATGTAATGAACATAACATTACGTTTGCTTTTAAACAGACTAGTGGAGACACTAGTGTCTTACAGGCCAGGAGCTGAGCGTATCAACATGAAGGGATCACATTTCAGCAGAGATGGGAGATGTTTCATTTCTGGATTTTCCCATTTTTCACCAGCTCAAAATGTATCTCAAACTATTTTGTCCCTTAGTTTAAATCTTTGAGACTGTCCTCCACAAAAAACAATCACTTACGTTGCAGCTTATTACAGCCCATATTAATATTTAGTGTAGGCGGTGCCCTCTAGTGGCTAGAGTAATTATAATGAGGGCAAATGGGTAAGGCGACAGTATAAAGAGCAACAAATTCTGCATAGGGAGACTATCGCAAGGTTTTTTGTTTTTTTTCCTAGGATGGCAAGCGCCTGGCCCAGCCTACTCTGCCTTACTGATTACGTTCTGATTGGCTTACCCTGATATTCTTACTCATCTCTAACCAATCTCACACCTCTTGCTTGAAACTAAACAATCCAACCAACAAAGGCAACGAGTACTAGCCAATGACTGTATGGCACTAGCCAGTCAGAGGGAGAGCAGGGTCATGCTTTTGCCATCCTAGGAAGAATAGAATAGCAAAGAGGTTGGTGTGGATAAATAGGTCAAACAAACAGGACTGTGACCCAGCTGTTCATATCCTGTGTGACAACAGTAGTCAACACTGAGTTATTTTAAGTTAGGTACATATGTAACGTCACATTACACACTTAAGGCCATGGAATCAAGTTACCCTACCTAACCTGCACAATTGCGCATAAGAGTCAGGTGAACTTCTGAGAGCCGCTGTTCCAGGCTCTTCTTCAGCACCACTCTTATTCAGCCATGACTCTTATTGCAACATATTCTCATAGAACAGTTTGTATGGTAGGCTATGCTACAAATTTGCGCCCCACGAATGCTGTCACGTCTTTAACACACAGCTACGTAATTAACGTAAAAATATGGAGGTTAGGTTTAGGCAAGTAAAGTTACTGAGGTTAGGTTTAGGAAAAGAAACATGATGAGGACGTAGCTTATAATCACTCAAAGTTCACTAAAAATTTACACGGATCCAAACATTAGTCTTCAGGGGAAAGTCCCAGGCAAAAGGCCGTTTTTTGGACTGCTTCCTTGTTCATTCCCATCAGTGCATTGGTCACATGATTGCAACCTTTCAAAATACGTGGGATATGTACAAATTTGTGTGCATTGCTTTTCCTACACACAAAAAATTTGTGAGAACAGCCTGCACATTGAACATGCACCCCCTGAGCTGAAGAACAAGTGAGAGCCGCTGCTCAGCAACAGTGGCACAAAGCACACCCAGTGAGCTGAAGATCGAGTCGTGAATCAAAGAACGCAAGTCTATTCAGACTGAAAAAGCAAAAGGTATGTTCATGACAGCTATTTTGCTTGTGTTCATGTGATTGTGACATGTGTTAATAGACTACTGAAAAGCAAAACAGCTTGTGGAATGTCGTGAACTCACAGCGGGGGTTAGGTGAACCAAAATAGTCATTCATGAGTTGGTTAGCTAATGGTGGGTGAACGATAAGAACCAGGTTACTTAAAGGAGCCATTCTTCTCATCACTAGTGCCAACAAAGTCAAAGAAGTAATGCAGAATTTTAAATCCTCAAAACATGTGCTTTACAAATGTTTTATGAGGAAAGAAACACACATTTGTAAGAAAAATACACCCAGTGCATACTGTATGGATGGTTAAGGTTAGGGTTATGACCAGGGGAGATAGTGGTTATAGTTAACCACAACAAAGGCCAAGGCTCAATTACAGTCTTCTGCCTGGAAGTCTGACACATTCACAGCCATTCACACCACGTCGACCTCCACACCCTCCTTTGTACCTCACTACATAAAGCCTCCAACACTTCCCGCATTAACACTGAACGCTGGGAATGGACATAATATGTGAGCTGCAGTGTGGACATAATTACTAAGAATACTGGGCTGGCTAGTGGAGACATAACCCAAGCATGCATGGTTCATGGATTCACATGAATTTTTTTTTTTTCCCTATTTTTATTTTTTTGTTTCATTAATGATTTCTTTTTGTGAAAATCTTGTTCATAACAAAGACAAACACTGTTAACAGGTATATTTCATCCCAGTTATTGTTAACAAAATGAACACTAATCCTGATACAGTGTATTTTCCGTTATTGCTCTTCTCCTGGAATACACTTACAGTACAGCCGCCATTAAGGTTTGTGTGTGTATGTGCTTGTGAGACTGTGTGTACATGCTTGCAAGCTTGTTTGTACATGCATACATGATAAGACCGCCAGAACTGTCCAAACAGTTCTCCAAACTTTCCTGTTTTGTACTTTAATCTTCCAGAAATTCCAGTTCTTTGAAGGAGCTTGAATGGATCTCCCCCGATCACGTCTTTCACCAGTTTTTAGTATTTATTTTGGTAAGTCCGGTAGTGGCTCAACATGCTGTCTCCAATTCTGCTCGACTGTCTCTGTGAGTTTGGTTTTCCCATGAATTTGGAATCCTTCCATGTATTTCTCTCTGGCTACTCCTCGTTTCCCATTAACTTGAACTGCACAGTCATTTCCTGCTGAAATGGTTAGATCATCTGCAGAAGCACTGCAGTTAAAGTCTGAAAGTGCAGGAGGAAACTGGCGCTTTGTCTTAGGGCCTGGCTTTAAAATCTAAAGACGGATACTTATCTTAAAAGTCCATAATTAAATGAGGTACTCTCAATCTGTGACCAAATAAGACTCACTGTAGAACTACTGTGTCTTCATTAGACTGTTTAGTCAAGTCACAGCTTGGGAGCCCAGAAACTTAAAGGGTTAGTTCACCTATATTACCCATGACATTTAATTAATGGACACTAAAATCTGTTTTCAGGAACAGGGTCCCTGTCATGCTTGATAATCAACAGAACAGAATTTCAACAGTTTTCAAAAGGAAGCTGAAAAGAAAGCTAAAAAGGACCTTGTTTACTTCTGTAGTTTCCATTCAAGTTTAGTTCAAGTTTAATGGAATCTTTAGAAAATCTGCAAATGAAAAGGCACATTGATATGCGTGTCCATGATGCTATCCTGCCATTAAACCACTGCAGACGAAAAGGACACAAGTTTAGAAAATTAAAAGAGCTCCAGTCAGACCATAAGCTTCCTTATCCAATGAATATTGCGGAGGGCGTGGCTCATCACATAAAGGTGTATAACATCTCAAGGGTTTCACCAAACACCACGCAACTTTGTAGGCATATGACCACACATTATCTGAGGGGACCCCTCCATTATTGACCTGATCAAACAAAATGGGGGCGCTAGAGAGCTAATTTGTTATCTAGGCCTAACCGCCATATCGATTTTTACTAAACTTGGTAGATATGTAGAACAGGACGCCTGATTTTTACTAAACTTGGTAGATATGTAGAACAGGACGCCTCAAAGTTACTGGAGAAATTTAACTCTAATTGGCAACTGGGTGGCGCTATAACAACAGAAAAATGCTTAAAAATGGCTAAAATGCGACCAATCGCTGTGGCTACCCCTGTGGCCAAATATTTTTTTCTAATTTTTGGTATGACTAAGTCATGGTATGGTATGCTGTACATAATCACGGAAACTGTCAGTGTGTCATTTCTTCAGTCAGTCAGTCATTCTACCAGTGCGCCCCACTTTTAAGTCAATACAACATATAAACACTTAAACTATCTGCCTTTCAACGTGCTACCTCAACTACTAATGTACAGTTTTAGCCGACTAACTATCCCATTATTGGTAATGGTACTACTGTACTTTCAATAAAGCAATCGTACTATCAAATTCACAAAAACTCTGTGAATTTGTACTGTCTAAATACATTATTAATGGGTTCAGCTGACTATTTAATCTGCAATTTCCTATGACCTGTATCACAAACAACACCATGTGAAACTGTACGTGGGCAACTGTGCACTCAATGGGTATGGACTAGTCTATAGCTAATTTTCTCCTTCAGGACAACTGTACAGGGAAATTATCCATAATCAAAAGTGTCGTCGCCTTAAGTGCCATGTGGGTGCAACGTTGGTCAGGTAACGTAACAATGGTAACCCTAGATTCAACACAGATAGATGTAACCATAGCTGTTGCTATTTCAGTGTTTTCAGATCATATAAATTAATAGTAAAGTTTTGGTTGCCAAAAAAAGTCTTCTTCATCGTTTGTACTAAAACACTCTCTGAGGAGACAAATGTTCAGGTTTTCTGGTAAGTAACGTTTGTTTTTATGGTTTAATCCTGTTTTTTGCTAGCAAAAATTAGCATTAGCATTACCATTCCTACAGTTAACCATAGCTGCAAATGAACCGTGCTACCAAGCTAGCAGCTGGCATTAGGGTTATCTCCAACCTTTCTTCTAAATATGGTCAGTTCTGGCTCTAAATCCAAGATGGCAACAGTCAACACCACACATTAAAGGCTTCAAAACTGGTCCACAGACAAATCGATGATGTCCCAGTGGCTACCTCCATTATTTCATACAGTGTATGACCTTGTTGCATTTTCTTCCATTGATACACTCACTTTTCAAACCAAAGTGTAATGCTCTTTTAGTGATTTTCCGACTTTTTTCCTCTAATCTTCACTTGGATTTTCTGATACTTAAAATGAGTAAGTGCATAAACCAGAGGGATGGAGATATACTCAGTGTTTGCCTGGAGGAGAAGTTATTGTTTTTGCTACATTCACATAATAATGCACTTCATATGAGATGGCTGACTAAATTGTGTTAAATGCATTTTAAGAGACAAAGGCCTGTTATTCATCCAAGGCCATGAGTGTTAAATGTTTTTTCTGAGGGATGAACACCTGCACATCTTGGCAGGTAGTGAGACAGCTACACAGAGCAATGCTGATCATAAATATTTTAGTGATGTTCCGAGCAGGTTCAACACAAAGAGGTTTTTGTATTGTTTTTTTCTCCCCAGCTCTTCTGTTTTCACACTGTCAGGATATGATCTGACAGAAATGTGTCTTCTCTACTACTTATTAGTGGTGGCCTTTCGCTTATTGCTTCAGGTTCAGCGTGTCATAACATGCAGCTTACCTGCAGTAAGAGTCATGTTACCTCGGAGTCACTACATCTGGATTGCTGTTGACTGGGAAAACCCAATGGTATACAATTTACATTGATATTTCCATTTTTTTCAATATGCATTTTAACAACTCAGCTAAATCAGCCATATTCAGCCCTACCATTGGGCGTGGTGTTTGAAAGGGTACAGATGACCCTGGCCTGTTACAAAGTAACGCGTTAGAGTACTTTGATTACTTTTTGCAGTAACGAGTAACCTAACACGTTAGTTGTTGTTAGCGTTTGCTGTTTGAGTAATCAAATACTTGAGTACATTTTCAAACAAGACATCAGTTACTTCCGTTTCTTTTAGAACGCTGGTCCTTCAGCTCCGAAACGGCAACGGCTGTCCTTTGGTTCTAATAACGGAGATAACGTTAAACCTATCAGTCCGAAAGAAGCCATGAAGCTTGTGGCTCGCTACATGGTAGAAGAAATGCTGCCGTTGTCTACAGTGGAATCTAAAAAAACGTGGAGGAGGACTCGCTGACAGACAGGTCAGACTCAGGACTTGCATTATGCCTGGTACACACTACACGACTTTTCTGCCCGTTCTGAAAGTCACTATGTCACATTACACGATTGTGGAGTCATAAAAACATGCCGTGACTTGGCCGACAGACATGACACACCACACGATGGCACTCACCAATTATCCCCGGTCGTCTTTCACAGCGTGTGTGATGTCATCAGGTTATTCTTGTCCTATTTTTATTACTTTTACTAGTATGTGTCACTGTGTCTATTCATGTGCCAGCCGAAATGTTGTTGTAGTCACCTAAAAGCGTCAGCAGATGGCAGGAGCTACATTGAAGCGCCGTGCGTAAACATTCAAGCTACTGTATTTTCCACAGGAAGTTCTGACAAATGTTTCACAATAAAAGCCTATTTAGAAAATGGAGGGATTCTCTCAGCTGAGGTTATAAGGGGCTTTTAATTTGACGGCGCAATGTGTTAACTTTATAAAGACAACGGAGCGGATAAAAAGTAAAAATATAAACACACAGAGGGATTAATAAATAACGGACCGTCTATAATGTAGTCTGTTTCAAATGAAGCTGGGAGCCTCTGCAGTTGTGGTGAGTAAAAGCCCCGCCGCTATTTGTTAATGTTATTACTTTATGTCCGACCGTGAGGATGTACCATTGTTTGCTAGCTTGATGCTAATGACAGTAACGTTAACTCAGCGGGTTGACAAAGTGCCTCTGCTGTTTCACACCATCATTTCCCCCTTTTACTCTGTGTGGTAACATCCCTAGAGGAAATATTAAAAACGCTGGGGTGTTGTTGTCATACAGTTGTCTACGGCAGCAGATCGTTCTGTGTTTCTACTGGTCAAAGTGACGGCTGTGATGGGAGAATTGGATCTCAGTGAAGGGCAAGTGGTCCATAACTTTAATTTTGGAGACAGAAAATGTAGGCTTAGCGCCCTGTGGTCCATTGCCCAATAGGAAATGTAGAATACTCAAAAGTACTTTAAAAGTGCTTGAGTTACTTTTCTCAGGGAGTAACATTGGAAGTACTTTTAAAGTAATTGAGTTACTTTACTCAGGGAGTAACGCAGTAACGTAACTGGTTACTTTAAAAACATGTAACGCAGTAAAGTACTTTGATTACTTTAAAAGTAACCCTTACCCAACTCTTCTGTCAATACAAGTTATATGTATTTCCATGATAAATAAATGTATTGTTATCATTAAATCACATTTTACTTTGTCATCTAAAATCCCAGCTCCTGCAGTTACTGTGAAAATAATGCAGTTTCAACTGCACCATTTTTTCAGGGGCACAATAAAGAAAAGCCAGGGGACAGAAAGAAGAAAAAAAGCACAGAGAAAATGGCCAAATTTCTGACCAAGAAAAAACATGTGAAGGAGCTGAATGTGGCAGAGGGGCATGGCCTGGATGGGTCTCTATAATGCTGGATTTGGAAATGGATGTTAGAGACTCCATCACTGTAACTACAAGGCTAATGGCCAAGCGCTTATATGAAATAGCCTGTATTGGTATTAGAGCTAAGAGTGGGTAGTGGTGGTGATGGTGGAGGAGTGGGTGTGGATGAGGAGTCCAATTTGGAAAATGTTTTCCCCCTCGTCATAGTTTCTATGGCTGGCCTGGCCATACTTATATACTGACTGATATTAAGCCGGATTTATTGTTAGTGCAAATCCTGCCATAGACACCTACGATTCAGGTTTTGAATTCATTGTTGGATTTCACTCAATTGTACGTTATCGGGCCATATGATGCTTTAGCTGTACTCCCAACAGCAACTGTGGGAATGATAGTGATAAAGTCTACTTTGTGTCATTAGGTAATATAAAAGTATTCAGTGCAGGTGCTGTGTTTGTTTAATCAGCTCAGTTACCAAAATGTCATGTCTGGCTTAAAATACCTAGTTTTGTTTGCATAATCCCTGCTGGAAAGGCAGCGATATGTCAGTAGAAAATAAATGGTTTTCATGATACTAAACAGTGTGGAAACAGTGATGTCTTGGTAAAGAACAATCACTTTTCAAGGCACTATACAGGCAGGAAATGCAACTATGTCCATGTAAAAGACAATCAATTTTGTGGCACTATCCCAGCAGGAAAGGCAGCAATGTCCCGGCAAAAATCAACCACTTTTTGTGGTGCTATCCTGGCTGAAATACCTCTGTAAAAAACAACCACTTTCCATTCCACTATCCTATATGAAATCATTTCTCAAGTTGTTGGTAATGCTGAATCCTCTGTTTTCCTGTGCGGTAACAGCCGCTGCTGCTGTCTTGGTGAATAATCAGCAACTGGTAGATTAAACTGCTTTTCATGGCACTATTGCAGCAGGAAACGTAGCGATGTCTTGGTAAAAACCAACATCTTTTCGTGGCACTATCCCTGATGGAAACACATTGATGTCTCAGTAAAAACCAACCACTCATCATGGCACTATTGCATCAGGAAGCACAGCAATGTCTAGGTAACAGACAATGACTTTTGTGGCACTATCGCCGATGGACTCACAGTGATGTCTCAGTAAAAAACAACTGCTTTCGATGGCACTATCCCAGCCAGAAACACAGTGATGAGTTGGTAAAAAACACCCATGTTTGATGGTTAGAAAGCCACAGGAAACACAGCAATGACTTGCTAAAAGCAACCTATTTTGTTGTTTGTTGGTCTCGAACAGTGGTCTGCAGCTTGGCAGGCGTCTCACCTAGGTATCATACTCAAATATAACATACCAGTGGTTAGCAGAGACATTCAGTGCCAACATTTTCTTCTGGTGACTTGGCAGGTTTCATTCATTGTGACGGAGAGCAGGGGTTGGAGAAAACAGAATAATTGCAGTGATGCCTTTCCTAGATGTGTTTCTGAAAAAGAAAAAAATATTTATTTTCCAGCTTGGTTCATGTTGACATCACTATCAACTATGTCCTCCAGCATCAGGAACTTTTTGGAAATAACACAAGCAGTCCAAGCTGACCTGTAACAGCTCCTGCTTTTGAAGAGGTGCACACCAGCTATTGCGTAGATACAGAGCCTATGTAACCATTACAGGTATGGCAGAGTCCCTCAACACGGAACTATAAACGCAGCTTTAGTTTATGTCTGATAAATATCACAATTGTTTCCAATACAATTGTTAGCTTATCAGCGCTCTGTAATGGATCATGTATTGGATCTTTGTATATGAGAGTACAAAATGTCTTCATCTACATCTCTCCAATACACTGATGTACTGCCACAGAAAAACAGTGGAACCTGGCAGACTGCCAGAGGAAGATAACAGGGAAAGAAATCATTTGTATTTGGCGTTTCTGCAATAATCCTGAGCCCCGCTTCACCATTATTACAGTATCTGACATTTTGCATCTAATATAGAAGTCAAACTGGGATATGGAGATGAATGGTTTTAAACTGTGTAAATTGATTAGGAGGAACGTGCAGGCCTGACTAATGGTTTACCTGTTGGACTCCACAGGGAAAACAGATCATGACCCATTTAGAAAACAAAGGCTTTTGCTTTTCACAATTCAGGTGTGTCCTTTCGGGAAATATAATGTGGTATTTACAGATGCAACAAAGTAGACTTTTCATGCCTAATCTGTTGCTCTTGTCTTGAAGAAAAATAGAGGTGATTTCTGGGGAAAGGGGCCCTGTATCCTAAAAAGGTGCTGGTGCTTCATCAAAAGTTTAGCCATTGACTTGCCTGTAAGGAGAGAGCATCAATCCATTCTCATTATGTTGTGGATATTGTCGAAAGTTTCTAATTCCAAAGTGTTGTTGCTTTTCAGACCAAGTTGTAAATACAGTTTGTGATATATTTTGTCTGTTTTAAATGTGAAGAAAACATACTCCCTCCCTCTTTCTCAACAAAGCTCCCTGCAGGACATTGATCCTACATGTAGGTTGGGTGCAAGGCCCTGTCTTTTATGTGTTTCCTTTTTTTCCATCATATAAATGTTACAATTATAGATGTTCATGTTAAATGTAGCCAAAGTTTCAAATAATGAGGTAAACATATGTAAAGGTAATTTATTGGTTTTTTTTCTACAGTCTATTCTACCTATGGATTTCTTTAAATGGTCAGCTGCTCCAGGCACGCTATTACAAGTGTTTACATTATGTAGCCTACACTAGCCAACTACATGTCACTACATGCTTAATGTCAGGAAAACACAAAACCTTAGTTGCAGATTTTATCAATTTCTGCCTGTTTTTGAATCATTTTCCTAGTGGAGCATGTCTGATTGTGTTTTAAAGCTTTTATTGTTGATTTTTAATGGGTGAAAGTAATGCTATACACAGTCATTCCCTGGCTGCCAGTACACCGCTACATGTAGCTACATGCTAACACCAGGAAAACACATACATTTAATTTCATATGTTTGTGTTCTAAAGCTTTGTTGTTGATTTTTTTTTAGAACCTGGTCTCATTCTAAAGTTATTGAAAACTGGTGCTTGGTCAGTGACTTCAGACACCGATGAAAAAACACCCAGGGTACCTTGCATGTCATATCTCGATGTGTAAAGTTAATGACCAAACGTTGATATGTCACGAGGTTGGACTGAAAATGTATTAATTTTTTGACGGGGGAAGTGTCACTATACACAGTCAAGTAGGCTACATGTAGCTACTGTACATGCTAACATCAAGCAAACATGTAACCTTAGTTTCAGATGTTAATTTCCCCCTCAGTTTTGGATCATATTTCTGCTGGAACATGTCCCATTGAGTTTAAAGCTTTTATTGTTGATTCTGAAAGGGAGAAAGTGCTGCCATACAGTCTCCCAGCTGCAAGTACACAGCTACGTGTAGCTACATGCTAACGTCAGTGAAACATTTAAAGTTAGTCACATATGTTGTCAATTTCTCCAGGATTTACATCATGTCCAGTGTAAATATTTTGGTTTAGAAGCGTTTATTGGTGATTTTTCATAGTAGAAAATGCTGTGATACCCTGTTACAGTTATGCAACCCGGTGCAATAATGCTGCAGAGATGCAGAAATGCAGAGGACGTGGAAATGCTAAACAATTACAGCAGACTAGGCTTTTTCATTAGAGGGCTTACAGTGACAAGTGCTGAAAAGGAACGTTTCAGACAGAGGGTGAATACAGGTGTTCCAGCACAGACGTTATGAGAAAAATAGTGTTTTTTGAACATTACAGCATGTTAACATGTACTTTGGGTTTCCACCACAACATGCAGCCTATGAACCTCAAAATGAGCAAATTCAGTCCCCTTTAATGTGCATACATACCATAATATAACACATTGCTAGTTCAAGTCCAAGTTGCAGGGCAGACTGTCATATGGCTGCAGTTTGAAGGGCTGTTTTCACGATAATACAACATAAAAAAAGAGTAATGAACAAATGAACAGCATGTCATTCGCAATACGCTCAGCCAAAACAACACCACACACACATTTAAGTTCTATATTATCACATGCACAGCAGTTACAAAGAAGCAGTTGTTGGCAATAAAAATCTTGGATCTAAGGTTCTCTCCAACAATGCTCATTAAATATGTATTAAAAAAACATGCAAGTTAGAGCAAAATGAGAATCTAAGACAAACATTGCAAGGTTAAAATATAGGGCTAACGTATAAACACAAATAAATCTAAAATAAAGTGTAACTTCCACACAGTTAAGCATTGCTATTTTCTTCTTGCTAACAAACTCAGCAATACACTTACTGGGGACTATCTCAAAACTTCTGTATCAATCCAATCCCAAACCTGCAAAATCTGTCCTGATGTGCACAGACAGCTTTAGTTTCAACTTTGTCTAGAGATAGTTTTTCTCTTTTTCTGAGATGCCTCATGCATGAGCTACTGCTGGTCACAGCCTTGTACTAGTGTGGGCTCCCATTTGTTACAGGCTGACCTCAACCCAGGAAAACTGATCTAATAACGGCATTTGAATAAATACATAATTAGTTTATTTTGTTTATGCAGTCTTACTTCAAGTCCACAGACTTAAAAGTCACCGTAAAAGTATGATAGGTTCAAAATAAAATGAAAATAAAATTTCAATAGATTCATCATTAATAAAAGAAGTTATGTTAATGGACAGATGTCAGAAAGTTGCAGTCGCCAGTAAAAAAACAGCAGCTGGTGTTGACCAGCCCAAAAAATAATGACTTAAATTTCACTTTATACTAAATGCATTATTTTGATGCATTTTGATTCCTTAAAATGGAGGAAGTATAAAAGGTACTATGCAATCTTAGGAAACTAGGAAATCTTAAGTGTGGGATCATTTTGAGAAGGTGAAGGATGAACCCAAGGTGATTTTATAAATAAAATTGATTGATTGATTGATATGTAAACTCACCTTCATTGGTCGACTAAAAACATGACGTATCATCTGATACATGTATGTAGCTAAATGCCCATTAGCCACTTAGCACAATCATTACTGATTTGCTGACATCGTCATCAACAGGCGACTCGCTGTGTGTGTGACGTGCACTTGTAGATAAAATATAGGCCTATATTAATGAAGGTTCATTAGTACGGTTTTGTATTTCTCTGCAATGTAGCACAGTGTTAACAGTCTTACTGATACTATTCTTTCTCACACTGTGAACTCAAACCATTGTGTTCCCCTGCCCAAAATTTAGAATTGAATATCTAAATTTATATCGTAAACATGCAGGCGACTAGTTGACTAATGGCCCTAAATGACGACTATTGGTCAGCTAAGAAAATTCTTAGTTGGGGGCAGCCCTAAAATGAATGAATTAGATCCTGGTCACATTGTTTAGGAAAAATGAAAACATAGTCTCGCCACCAGACAATCAGAGATCTCCGCCTTCTGATAGTCTGGGGACACTCCTTTCTAAAGTGTGTTTAACACACCGGCGAAAACGTCCGGCAACAAAGCAACGCCTCTTGCATTTTTGAAAAGGACATGCCCTCCCGGAAATGTGCGCTCCCCCTTTTCTCGTCCACAAGGCAACAAAAACACAGAGAGATTGAAAATGGATGCCGAGAGATTCAACTGCGTTTTATCAAACATGTGCTCAGTCCACAAGATTGTGGAAATGAAGGACTTACAGCGACTTGAGCCATTTTGTACCGCTACACGTGTTTCTAGTGGGACTATGTTTACGAGCACAAGAGTTCAGCGAGCCACCAAAGGACCGCCCTGCGGATTTACTATTGGTTCTGCAACGTAGGGAGTTTTTTTAAACTCTGAAATTGTATCCGCCCATCTAAACACAAAATCAGGGAGAAAGTCATCAGTCTTTAGTTAAGCAAAGCGTCTAAAGACTGACTTGTGAGTCTAATGAAAACATGTCTTTGTCCGCTGATGTTCAAACACACATCTCTTCCTATCTCTCTCTCCATATTGCTCTGTTAGTGTCTACAACCCACAAATGGTGAAATACGGTTTTATAGGCTGCAGCAAGCTAGTCGCCCAAAGTCTTATTTGATTGAATGAACTTTTATAAAAGCCTCTGAGTGCAGGATGAGTCATCAAACATTTGAAGTCTGGTATTACAGGAAGAGGGCACAGCAGGGGTGTGATGTAAAAAAAAACAACAACAACTATATGTTTGACTCATAACAGGAGAGAAATGATCAGTTAACAAAGGAACACAGGATAGAAGAATGTATTTTTCATTTAATGAGGGATTTAATCTTACACTTACTGTTTGATTTTAAATCCAAGCACAGTGCTTAAACAATAACTAATGCATCAGTATCATCACACTTCATCACAGTAAGGGCCTTCACATCCCAACTGTCACCGTCCCCCCTCGACAGCCCAGCTACCCACCATCAGAACTGTTCAGATTCACTTCCTGCAGCACTGAAGATGATGAGGTGCTTTTTGATTCGGGAAAACAGCAGAACTTTGCCTTGATTTCTCCTTTAATGTTGTGTGTAATCCTGAGTAAAAAGCTACTCAGGCTCCATGTGTCAGATGTCAACAAAATAATCTGAAAATCAAACATCGTCTCTCGGTTTAATCTTCTCTCTGGTTTCATCATTAGGAGGGTAAACATCATATTTTTAGCACAAAGTACTCTCATTCCTCTGAAGCCGCTCTGGATCGACAAATCAGGATAAACAATTATGGCGGAGGTAATTAAGAACCCTGAGTGACAGTTACAAGGGCATCTGAACAGCAACTCCAGTTTTAAGAAAAATATAAGAATAAATATAAAGCAGTGGTGTTTGATCTTCACATAGAATCATCTGAGAGGAGCTTGGTGATCACATTTTGTATAAAATGCTTTGTGGAGGGAAACACAATAAATAGTATTATTCAAGATGAAGTCATCATTTTTTATATTTTTCATCTCTGAACATCTTAACTCTCCTGAATCTGAATCGACTGGGCACAACCTGACCCACCAAGTTGGGTTGACTTCATACACTGAAATGATTTGGATAAGCAGCCATCATGAGTCCTATGATCCATCAAAGCTCAATCAAGGGGGCACCCAGTAGCTCAAGCTCAGTAGCTGTCCTTGTCGCAGTGGCCCTTAATTTCTGGGGGTGACAGTAGCTCAGTCTTGGCCTGGGCCTCCAAACCAGAGGGTTGCTGGTTCAAGTCCCCGTCCTGACCAAATATGGAGTGTGGACTGGTAGCTGGAGAGGTGCTAATTCACCTCCTGAGCACTGTCAAGGTGCCCTTGAGCAAGGCACCAAACCCCCAACTGCTCATGGCACCTGTCCAAGGCAGCCCCCTTGCTCTAACATCTCTCCAGTTAATGCATGTATAGGTCCTGTTTGTGCATGTGTGCGAATTTCAGGCCTGTGTGTTTATGACAACAGAGTGAAAAAAAATAGAATTTTCCCTCAGGGATTAATTAAGTATATCCTCTTCTTCTTCCTAATCAAAGGACAATCACAATATTTTTTTCCTCCTTATCAGGTTTATTATCATAGTGAAATTTCTCACTGCACAGAGAGGCCTGTTATTGCACATGGCTAGGAACTTTGGTGTGAAGTAGGCTGAATCATAAATTCCATTAAAAACATTGTCAGCATATTTGGGATGGTGTGTATTAATATTAGGGTAGTCTCTATAAACAGACTCTACATTCAGTGAATGTCGAGTCTGTAGGCAAACCCCGGAGATCTTGCCTCCGGAAGAAGAGCGGAAGAGCCCTGGTTTCCAGTTGTAGGCTGTTTGTAGTCCGTGTGATATTGACCAATCACATTTGAGCCGGCTGCAGTTGTTGCCAGGTTAAACGGTCCGTGCGGTGAACTAACGAGGCGGAACATAACTGGCGTCACTGCAAACTCTGAATCCATCGCAATGGTTCAGCATATTTACTTATATATAAACGGAAGTCGGAAACGGAAATTCGCCTCCTCCGCCCAAATCAAACCGGAATGCCAAAAAATAGGGGTCTGCCCCCAGAGGCTGTATCGCCGTCTGCCGGAAGTCAGACGCCAAATACAGCCGATGGGTTCCGAGAATGATATTAGGGTTAGGTTTTTATTGTGTTTTGGAACATCATTTTGGTGAACTGCTCTGTTCCCAAAATACACTGCAGCCTCTCTCTTCCTCGTCCATTTAAAGGGTCTGTTCACCCTGATTACCAAAAAATGTATAGATTTTTTTCTCTTACCTAGTGGTATTTGTGCAAATATATTTATGATTTATTTAGTCTAGACAGATATGTATCTGTCTCTGAGATTTCTTCCTCCACCCCAATAAGACGGGTGTGAACAGAATTTCCTTTGTGTTTCTCACAGTGTTGAAAAAGCATTTAAAAAATCCAACTTCAAAATTTTCTCCAATTCAGTGCTCATAACAATGGAGGTGAATGGGTAATCTACAGGCTGCACTGTCTGTATTTTCTTCTATAGAAATACTGCCCACAGTGAGTTCCATTCACCTCTGTTGTGTAAGGGTGGAGGAGGAGTGGTATCAAGGACAAATTTAACGCAAATATGAGACCGTTCTTTTAGAATCTTGAATCAAGAATATATCCTAAACTTTTGGTTAAGAAAGGTCAAGCAGTAATACTATTGTTAATTCTTCAGGTTGTACTTTAATCAGTACCGAAAGTACTAAAAGAGAAAATTCTTGTCCAAACAAGCAGCCCTGCTAGATTTATTATTATTTTTTTATTAAGTCTTAACAACATTGCAAGACAAGGATGTCAAAACCAGTATTTATGTTCAGTCATGTTTTCTTGCATTTACTGAGAAGATTTTTGCCTTTTACAATATCTGCATAACCATGTAGTGGCATAACTACAGAAGCCTGAGAGGCAAGTGAGACACAAAGTGAAAAACATTTGGTGATTCATTTTCAAAGTCTGATCTAAAATTCAAAATACACTTTCATTTTCACAGGAAATTTAATATTTACATACAGTCTCTTTCAAATTACACACACTACGACTTAACAACACTGCAAATTGATGGTTTTTTTCTCCTTCATCAACAAACACTCATGGTTGAGTTTAGGCAACAAAAGGAAGTGGTTAGGTTGTTTAGGAAAAAAGAACAGGGTTTGGCTTTAGAATCTTACAGGACGCTAACACCGCCCTCTCGAGTGTTTGTTGGACCCATACAACAACCCTCCCACCTGCCCCACTGGGACTTTCGCCGCCTTAACTTTCGTCCTTGTCCCGTCGCATTTCCCCCTGACGCTGCCGGGTGCAGTTAAACTATAATGGCAACCAGTCGTGTATCATGCCAACGTTAAGGGGCGGCTTTTTTCATTGGTTTCTGATGGCCCAAGTCTTCGGAGTGAGGGGAACTGCCCATTGGTTCGACAGCCCATTGGTTCGACATCCCATTGTTCCGACCATATTAAACTCATTGTTCCGAAGTCCGTTCCGAAATCATCATGATGCCCTGTGGTTAAGGTCTGGTTAGGTTTAGGCACAAAAACCACTTGGTTAGGGTCAGGAAAAGATCATGGTGTGGGTTAAAATGAAAAAGAAAGTGACAAACACATAAGCCGTGAGCCTGCTCCGCCTCAAGCTGGTCGCGGCGCACCATACGCCCACCGCGAGCCGTTCAGCACCGCGGACAGTCGGACTAATGGGATGTCGAACCAATGGGCTGTCGAACCAATGACATGGACCCGGAGTGAGACCGGGCTCATCATGAGCAGTGGTGTAGTCGTGGTTGATGAGGTAGTGTACTACTGGGTAGATGGGCAGGTTACAGAGAAAGAAGTGGGTATACTCTCCCATGTATTCCTGCATCCCTGTCTCACTCTGAAGCAGTCGAATACCGGCTCTTGGTCAGTGACTCTCAGTGTCAGACACTGACAAAAAAGCCATCCTTTTACCTCGGTTATTGTTAAGCGGCGTCCAACAGTGTCAAGGGGAAACGTGGCCGGACAACAACGTAAGTTAAGGGAGTGGATGTCTAAGTCAGGTGGAAGGGGTGGTGAATGGGTCCAACAACCATCGACCTTCACCTGGGAGGCCGGTGTTCGCTTCCGGTAAGACTGTGAAGCCAAACCCTGTTCTTTTTTTCTCAACTTTTTTTTCTAAACCCAACCACATGCTTTTGTTGCCTAAACCTAACCACATGCGTTTGTCGTTGAAGGAAAAAAAACCTCAATTTGCAGTGTCGTGCTGACATTATGCATTGATTTTTTGGCAAACAGTACATTTCCTGTGAAAACAGAAGTGTATTTTGAAATCAGACAATGCATGTAACACGCTGAAGTTGACCCAGTGTCCCAGGACGTCAACCACCAATGCACCCAGGGTACATTGCACATCATTTGTCTTGCTTTTAGCTTTTGTTTTTAATGATCTCAAACACAATTTTATTGTTCCTTTAATGTTTTATTTTAATGTATTTCTCTTGTAAAGCACATTGAATTGCCTTGTGTATGAATGGTACTATATAAATAAAATTGCCTTGCCTTGCCTTGGAACATCCATGACAAAACATGGACATGTGACAAGGTTGGAGTGACAATGGGCCTCATTCACAAACAGTGCGTACGCACAAATCTGTGCTTAAACTGTGCGTACGATCGTTTGACGCTCAAATCCGGGATTCATCAATATTTTCTTACCCAAATTTGTTCTTACTCTGCGAAAAAATTTAGAACTGCCTCAGACCATGCCTACGCACAAATGAGGAAGGCCGAACTGACATAGAAAATGCAAACACATACCTTTTAAGTACATGCAGAGCCTATAAAACTACATTCATTAAAAAGAGATTTAATTGGGGCATCGGTATCGTAGTGGATAGTGCCGGCGCCCCATGTAGCCTACAGAGGCATTGCCTCGCTGCAGCGGCCGTGGGTTCGAATCCGGCTCGCGGACCTTTGCTGCATGTCAGTCCCCACTCTCTCCCTGTCTCCCCATTTCCCCTTCTATCCTGTCAATAAAGGCAAAAAGCCAATAAAAATAATCTTTAAAAAAAAAAAAAAAGATTTAATTAACATTTTTTTAAATCATTAAGTTACTAATATATTGGCCAAAAGTATTAAATAACCATGAAATTTACACATTCACCCTCATCATTGTGACAGTTAAAATATTCAACGATAACAACAGTCCTACTTTACAAAGGAATATATGAGAATGTATATTTCAAAATGTAGGCCTAACAGTTTTGGCTTTCATTTAATTGTTTTGGCCTATAATGATCACCCACTCCCAACAATTTCTTGTGTCATGAAACTACGCATCTGTGGCCAAAGGCAATTGGTTAATTGGTAGCATGTTAAAGGGCATGCAGGGTATATAAACGATTCTGATTCACCTGTGCAATTGTTAAGATGGCATATCTAGCCTTGCTAGATGATATTGCAGCCCGTGCCACAATAGCAGACCGGGCTAGGATTTCACAACCCTCTCTGAGCCGTGTCATCCCACGGTTATTAAATGGCATCCTAAGGCTATTGCCTGAATATATCAAATTCCCATATGATGAACATAATCAGACCGATGTGAAGAGGGGCCAAATACAATTGGCGCAATAGACTGTACCCATGTGCGCATCAAAGCTCCATCGATTGACTCAATGCAATACATGAACAGAAAAAACTATCACTCCATCAACGTGCAGATGATCTGTAATGCCGACTGCCATATCCTTAAGGCTGTGGCCCGCTGGCCAGGAGGCACCCATGACTCATTTGTTTTGCAAAACAGTACAGTGGGAATGCGTTTGGAGGCAGGGGCTGTGAGAAGTGGATGGCTTGTTGGTGAGCATCTTTTGTTCTAGTCTTTTATTTCAATTGTTTTTAGTTAGTATTTTCAGTAAGTCTCTATTCCGTTAATGTTAAAATGTTATATTGTTTGGGTGACCAGGCATATGGCCTTAAAACATGGCTGATGACACCATACGCAAACCCTGAAAACCCTCAAGAGGTGCGCTATAATAACATACATGCCCACACACGCGCCGTAATAGAGCGCACTTTTGGCGTGCTTAAGGGCCGTTGGATGTGTTTGGATCGGATACAGCCGGTGGCAAACTACTTTATACCCCTGAGAAGGTGTGCAAGATCATCCTGGCATGCTGTGTCCTCCACAATCTTGCAATGACCCATGGCATTCCTGTAAGACCCGGCGCCATTGCTTCTAACAAACTGTGAAATTTACTACTTCTCTCCTCGTGTAACCGCTTCCTTCATTCATGAATCAACTCTGGGCAAGCGGTTTCCTTATATGGAGAAATGGGGGCGTGGTAGTATGCTAATCACAAATTGCGAGCACGCGCCTGTCAGTTTAGAATGATTCTGATTCACACACATACGCAAGTTGGTGAGAACAAAATTGGCCGGTGCGCAGGTGTCATGTTCCCACGGTGATTTTGCATACGCACTTATTTTGTGCGCAAAGTAAGAACATTTACACGCACATAGTAGAGAATGAGGCCCAATGTGTTGATTCCAATGGCTTTTTGCTGATAGGTGGGTATTCTGTAATAGGCTAGAAAAAGAGATGGATATACTCCATATAAATGTGTATACCCTACGCCCCTGATCATGAGGCACAGAATCGTCCAATATAGATATAACTCACAGATATACTGAGTTGAGATTCCTGCTCTGGCTTTAGTTCGACACCATTTTGACTAGCAATCCCCACAACTTATTCAAACAGGTTTCAGAACAAATCAAAATGCTTTATTTTATTAGAGTTATATTCAAATGACCTACCTATACCATGTCATACCCATGTCTCACTAAACAAGGTAAAGGAACACGAAATCAGAGATCAAGTATCACATCAGCAACAGCAGACCAAAAGGGAGTTCAGACTCTGAATGAAATGAGTGTTAAATAGTAAATGTAAAGTCAATCTGTTTATCATAAATAGACTAAAATAACTTTACCTGGGGGGAAACTTGCCGAGAGTAGATATTGTTATTCATAAAGGATAGCATAAGTACAACACAAGTTGATTACAATCATTTATTCCTGGCAAGTTAAAGGATAATGTGTTTCTAATGCAAATCTGGCCGCCTTGCCTTGAAGAAAGCTACATCCACCACTCTGCTTTACTTCCTGAAACCAAATTTCATCGTGATGAAGTGTTGCAGCTACAGTCCGATTCATCACATGTCTGTATTCAGAGTGTCTCAGGATGCTCTGGGCTGATTGAGAGTAGCCCGGCTGCCTTGGATTCATGGGGTCCTTTTTATGGCCAGGCCCGTGGCACCTTCCTGCAGTAAGTATTTAAGGAGGCAGTAAAATATAGCTCCCCCCACTATGGTCTGCAATCCCCAAGGTAGATGATCAGTTTCACAGGCTGGCAAATGCCTCTGTGGGAAAGGTTGATGGATTTGGCAGATACAATGGTTTCTTCAAAGACACAGTGGAGCAGAATGAGTGATGGTGCTGCTGCCATTAGCTCGCTGCTTGCTGAGAGTAGCTCAGCTCTGTTTCCAGCTTGGGAGAGGCTCATTAAAACAATCCACCACATAAACTAATGCACTACATGGAAATCTTATTACGGTATAAATTCAATAATAATCATGACCAGAACTGATATGTAAATCACTATATTTATCCCGTCAGGTTTTAATTACATGCACAGCTCTTGTTTGTGTTATTGCCGTGCTATTTTTAGCTCATTGTTTGAGTGTATTCCTTTTCTCCCATCATTGCATGTACTGTAGATTTTGTATGTATATTTTTTTTAATGTATCTTATGTATCTAGTGTTTGATAAAATAAAACCAAATCATTTATCACTACTAGTACAGCAATATTTTTCTAGACCATACAATTTAAATGGTTATTTATATGCTTTAATATACAGGGAGGGTTATTTTTGTATGAGTTCTTTTACATTCTTATAATTTTTTTATTTTTAGCTCTTAAATTTCTCAGAATAATAGTGTAAAATTGATGGTTTAGGATAAAATAAGACAAGATGGACACTGTTGATCCAACTGGGGGAAATTAAAGTGCCAGTTCCTGGTAATCATCTCGTTGCTGTTGGCTACATTGTATGTACTTTGCCGTAAATATCACAATATAAAATGTGTAGTTTCTGTTTAAAAAGTAGGAAAACAGCAAGTACTCACTTATCTTTTAAGTGGTTACGTCTTGATATAAGACGAGTGCACAGCTGATATCCTATGCGGGTTGTTCACGAGAGCACAGCTGATCGGGTCAGTGGTTTGTTTACATGACATTACAGAAGCGCATATTTCTCGTATTCAGTTTGAACAGAGAGAGGCTTGCTTGCCGTTAGGGCGCAGTGTTAGGCCAACATATTTGCAAAGGGAAATGTTTTTATTGGACATTATGACCGGAGAGATTTAAGTGTGATTTTCCTGGTCAAAAACTGAATAACTGAAAGCCTGAGTGCAGCAGCGTTAATAATAAAGCTGCTTGTTGTGTGAGAGAAAAGGGCAGAGAGAGAGATGCAGAGAGGGGAAGAAAAGGTGGAAGTTGGATAATGTGTCTGAAAGTTATTAATAACTTATTCAGAAAGCTGCTTCATCACTTTATGACCTTGCAATATTTTCTAAAGGGCTAAACCGAACTGCCTGACCCATCCCTTTCAGCTATATTTAATATGGCATGGAAAATAAACACAGGTATTAAAATTGAAAGGTAGAGTTGAAGTACACTTTTACAGAATACCACAATAACTACAAAGTAAATTTCAACACAAATAATCACATATACAGGGAAAATCTGAAATGAATCTGCTGGCACAATTGTGGCAACCAAGGTTCTTTATCCCACTTGCTCTAGGACTGTCCAGCTGTTAAAACACTCTCAGAATGGTGGATGAGATGTGTATTATCTCTATGCAACAACTCTGTATTTTCGTTCTGATTTCCAGCTTTTCATTGTTATTTTGTGGCTGAATATAATTTGCAGCTTCTTAAAATATGAATGAGGATAGTGACAGTGAGATACTGGCTACAGTTGCATTTGTTGTGGTGATGAAATGGTGGAAAACAGAAACAAAATGAGCATCAGATGGACTATAAACAACCAGCACTGATTGATCAGTTTAATCAGTTTCATTAGTCAGTGAGAATGTGTCTGCAGTCATTTTGACTTCACCAGTAGACTTCACTACAAGCCGATTGGCTGATAAAGCAGGTGAAGTGCTTTACGTTCTTAAACCAGCAACCACCGATTTGACCAGCTGAGTTGCAGGTGACACCATCAGCCAGCTTGAGTCAAGCTCAGACGGGCAGTTCACACCGCTGCAGCTTTTCTCTGCAAGGTTCTAAAATGGTTTTGTCTTGTCATGGGTCATTGATCTAAACTGGGCTTTAAAAAGCTTTGTTAAGGTCCTGGAAGACCACTGGGACTGGGACATTGTGTGTACACTTTTAAAACAGTAGCCTCCAGTTTAAAGTATACGATGGATGTATAAAATCAAATGTGTGTGACATATCATTCTGAATGTCACGTTTGCATCTTTTTTTTCTTCTTTTTTGGTTATTGTTTGTTTTATTTTGTATTGTTTTGGGCTTTTTTTCTATTCTTTTTCTCATGCAGTGTCTTTCTAATCTGATTTTCCTTTGGTGAATGTGAATAAAGTGTAAAAGTAAAAAACAACAACAATATAATAATAAAAAAATAAATTAAAAAAAAGTGTGCAAATGAAAGGATATGCAAAAAAAAAAAAAATAATAATAATACAAAAACTGCACTTGAAGGAATATGATTAGGTGGTGAGTAATGTGTCTTGCTGCCAAGGCTGAATTACCAACTGGGAAAAGCAGGTATCTGCCCCAGAACCATTGAAATCCCTGGCCTTTTTTGTCTCATCTGGTTTGTGCTCATGTTATTAATTATTTGTCAGCGTTCGGGTGCCCACTAGCTCATCTGGTAGAGTAGGTGCTACTAAGGTTGTGTCCTTATTGCAGCCCATTGCCCTTTCTGGCTTCCTGTGTCAAAATCCAGTATTAAGACCTTCATTAGTTCAGTTTTATGCTAATATGTTGCTAATTTAATCAAACTACAGCACAGTAAATCTGGGGCTGGGTAGTATCCCATTATAAAAAAAAAACAAAAAAAAACACGTACATGCATTTTACAGAAAGTGGGAGAAATGTGGGTTAAAAGGGGCCCAACTGTTCATTTTGCCCTTGGGCTCCCCAATAGGTTAACCCGCCCCTACAGATACCAGTGTATATACTGTTGGTTCCTCTGTAGCAGACTTGATCTTAGTAATCCCTGTTTGAAACGGTGATAGTCTTGCTGTATTATCAGCAGGTACAAATAAACAGAAATCTTCAGTAACTGTTGCCATCTTCAACTCCCCCAGCTGCTCGCAGAGGAGCCCTTTGTTGATGATCGCACTGAATGACTTCTGTAATACCACGGAGTGATTTTTGGAAAAGTTCAACAGATTCACTTGGGTGGCAATAATGCAGTGACATTTGGAAAAAACTGAATAGTTTGTGTTGATATTCACTCTAATTACAAGTGCCGTGTGTTTGGTCTGATTCAAACTTAAAGTGGACTGAATGAGATCTGTAAAAAGCCTCTTCATCTGCAGCAGCACTGTTAGGTCTCTGCGTCACAGGCTACGCTGCCTGGAACAGACAGAAACACAAGTAATCATGAAAGTCATATTTTCACCACACAGGAGCATTTCAGAGGAAATACTCAGTATTAACATCTAAACATGTTAACAATTCAGACCTGGTCAAGTAATCACTCAAAGCATGGTCATGATAACCTGTATATACATTAACATCATGGTACAGTAAAAATCTGTCTGTATACCCTGTATTATTTTGGTGGCTGACATAAAGGAGAAACCTGCTTCACAAAGGTGTGTGATCATCAGGACGACCACTGCACGCTGACAGACAGAGAGGATACTCAGTTTTAATGTTTAGCAGACATGATGAGAGAGAGGCTGCTGAACTGCATGAGCTGGCAGGAGGTGTGCTCCAGCTGGAGGTTGTCAGGGTTGGAAGTAACGGAATGCATTTACTCTCACTATTTGTACTTAAATATTTCTTTATCTTAAGTATTTTACTTTGGTCAGTTACTTCATAACTACATGTGTTACAGACTAAAACCAAAAGGAAAAAGTCCTGATAAACCATGTGGCAATGGATTCAAACAAAGAGATACATCAGCGGCTGCAGCAGAGAAGAAGCTGCTGGTGTGTCTTGGAGAGCTGAGCTCCCAAGCTGCTCAGTGTTAATGTTCACATACAGCAACCTGTGAGCATGTAAAGTGGCCTAATCAAACAAATCCATGATATTGCCTGGAGAACAGGTGTTGGGTAGATCTAAAATACAAAATACGAAACTAATATGCTCATGGTAGATCCTCCAGCTGTGACTTCTATGTTTGCTTAAGAACTTTCAGCCCGTTCTCATTTCAAAGTTGTCAAATACTGACTCTTGGTCAGTGATGTTGGTGTTAGACACCAACACAACAAACGGTATAATATGCTGCAGGGTGGAGTAGGTTTTTAACATGGCCGTCGGAACCTTATGATGCGCTACTGGTTGGCTGGACAGCACCTGCTGCGTATGATTGGCTGACAGGCGGCGTCAGTTAATAATGCAGCTGGATGCCACCTGTCACGGCAGTATGCTGTATTTGTATTACGCATACTGTAGGCATATGAAACAACATGTAACAGCAGCCCATCAGCAATGATACATTAAAAAACACCCTGCACATGTCCAGATCAGTCATGTTAGGCATATTGCAAACTCAGACACACTGACCAGGCCTGCACACACACACATTTAAACTTACAAAGACCTCCCTCCCTAATTTGAAATTTTGCCATTTCTGGGGGATCTCAGGTCTCTTTTGGGGGAGCTAAGCAACACCAACACGTTCTCTTCCAAACTCTTCAAATGTCGTTGCTTTGACAATGCACTTTTTTTCTTGTTACATGCATACCGTCTTTTTCAAAATAAACAAAAGAACATGTTAAAGTTCAGAGGAAGACATCATGGTTTGGCTCAACATTCACACGGAAAGTGAACTGTAGGCTCACAGGCGAAAGTTTGTTGGACCCATCCACCTCCCCTCCTGCCCACCCTAGAGGGACTTTCCTAACCCTTATATTACGATTTTATAGGCGGTGTTACAAACTGCCACGGCAAATGGTGGCTTAGTGTGTTGGTATCTTATGTGAATGACCACTGACATAACATTGGTATTTGAAAATGTAAGCAGTTGGTGGCCGCTGCGCCAACAACTGCCATCACCTGGTGCGTATTATACCGTTGCAAAAGGTACCTTTTGTGCTTCAGTATTTAACGCCCATATCACTAATGAAGCGACAGTATACGACGGTTTGAAATGAGAACAGGCTGAGAACACTGCTCAACACATGCTGATCTGAAGGTCAAGAACGACCATCCATGCTCAAGACGCAAAGCATTTGGAAGGATGACCGCCTTCGTTCTTTGATCTGAATGTGACAATGGCCAGGAGGTTGCTTCAAAAAGATATATTTATGAAGAACTCAAAAAGATAATCAGGACCAAGTGTCGAGTCCAGTATGATTCATGCATTATTGATTTTCAGATGTTATCTTTTTAATGTATGTCTAATGTATTACAAAGTTTTCATTGCATAACAGTGTGAACAACTGGTTCTTCAAGAGTAAAGTTCACTAACACTGTATGTACTAAACAACCAGTGATTCTCCCTTAAGGCATGGCTGTATCAGCAGAGCCACAGTAAGTGAACAAACCAGTCCAATCAAGACTGATCAGTAGCATCCCAGCAGTCAGAGGTGAACAAGAGTGATTTGTGGGTGTATGCCTGTGTAAGGTCAGGACGTGCTTCTCTGCAAATCACCCTCTCACTGGGCAGCAATGTGAGGCATGAAGTGGCGGGGAAATCACAGAATGGCCTATTGTAAATTGTGCTGAGCAGGAGATGTGGGGCCAGCATTGTGACACTATTATCTTTCCATCTGACATGAGATGTGCCACATTATTCATGGCGAATGAATAGATGGAAGATCCCAAAGGCTTGGGTGAGTGGAGACGGGCAAACAAAATAATAGATGAGTATTTATGCAGTCGCTGTAGTGGAAGCGCTGCCAGGAGATTACTTACAAACTGATATATAACGTGCGTGATATGCCATTCCTTTAGGAATGATTAGACTGTGCAGATCTGCAGAATTTCATAAAACGAACAGCAATTGTTAACATCTGTCCCTTCCCTGCTTTATTTTGCACAAACACATTTGCAGATAACATTCGAAAGCCTCTGAAATCAACCACAATTCATTGCGACTCTTACACTGAATGTATAATGGTCTGGCCCTACTGGCAAACAGCTGCTTGGCTGTCCTCTCACAGGAAGCTTGATTTCGATAAACACAGCTGATAAACGCGCCTCGCACAGTATCCAGTAATGACTGTAATAATAACAGTGCTCAGCTAGAATGCATGAGAGGATGGTAAATGCGCATCATGCACCTTTAGGAGCTGCAGCTCGATGGACGAGTGCCGCAGCAGCCGGTGGGTCCTGTAGGGTCTCTCCACCGACCAGGGTGGGCGGGTCGATGCTCAGAAGCCAGACCCAATAGGGGTCCCTAATGGGGCCTGTATTGATCCAAGCATGGTGTTCACCCCATGGGTCTAATGGAAAAGGCTGCAGAAAAAAAAAAAGAAAAAAAATGCCCTGCACTCTCAGATTTTGGACCACACGTTGGGGCAGAAGNGGTGTTCACCCATGGGTCTAATGGAAAAGGCTGCAGAAAAAAAAAAAGAAAAAAAGTGCCCTGCACTCTCAGATTTTGGACCACACGTTGGGGCAGAAGTGTTCACTTTGCCTTGCCCTTCAGATCGACAAAACTGCTCGGGAAGGTGTTTACTTGAGCAGTTGAGAGCAGAGCTGTCGCTCAGAGCTGAGCTAATATAGTAAAAGAGCAGCTAAGGAGGCTCATGCTGGAAAAGCAGGCCGCTCTTGAGTGCTTTGCTCTCCCTTTGAATAAGTGCTCACAGCCACCAGCTATGATGTATAGCCTACATGTCCCCTAATGACCTTGATGTGGTATATTGAATGTAAACTAGGTTTGAGAGAATGTTTGTGCATAAAGTGTGGTACACGGTGCTAAAGGGTCATCGTCAGTCTCAGGGCCAGATAAACAGGCAGCTCTGTTTTGATTTGGATCAGGTGGCTTGGGTGGCAAAGGTGCAGGTTAAGTAATGTGCTTCTGCTGATGTGTGGCACTTATCAGCTCAGTATCTCTGGAAATTACAGTTATATTGGACAATTCTGCACAATGTACACCCAGTGCGAACACTCAGTGAGTACGTTTACATGCACACCATATTCCTGTATTATTCAGAATATCCTCAATATTCCAGTTGCGCATGAGTCATGTAAACACGTGCATAACCCGATTAAGGTCATATTCCGGTTGGAGAATATTCCGAATAAGACCCCTGGCATATGCCTGTTTTAACCAGAATATTGTGACATGTATACACCTTAATCAGAAAATGCCCCGTATCGGAATATTCAGTAATGTCTGGGCGTGCTCGATTATAGGCATATCGCTGCCCCCCGCAGGTTGAGTGTTGCATTAAATCAGAGCATTTCTGGTAAGCCAGTAGCCCGGGGTCTTTTCTGGAATATGCCGAAACATGGGAATATGTCAATTAACATGTAAACGGAACATTCCAGTTGCTGCAGCACATATAAACACCTTATTTGGAATATTACCTTAACTAGAATATTGACCTTAATCGGAATATGGTGTGCATGTAAACGTAGTCAGTGTCATTGCAGGAATTTGTGTATGGGAAACCATAGTTCGAATTCACTTACAATCCAGGTTTAATGTTCTGTTTGAAAATCAAACCACTATCTTTTCTAGACCTAAGTGTTTTAATGGCCTTATCTTAACCACATCTTAACCTTAGTTTGTTGGCCATAACCATGAAGTTTCCTGTAGTAACCATGCACAGATATTATAGAAAGAAATCATTTAAAAAAAGGTTGGCTTTTGCAGCCCATTCTCACTGTAAACATGTCAATTATCTCTGCTCTGATTTCAGTGTCAGATATGATGCAGAGAAGCACCTTTCACAGTGGAATAATACATACCGGCCAGTGGCTATTCCTGACACCAACAGCAACAACTGACCTCGTCAAATTCCATCGATTCGTCAGTTGATGTTGGCATCAGACACAGACACACTGAGACATGAATGGTGGTACACCAGGCAGCAGCAATTTCTGACCTTGCTGCCAACTACCGTAGAATAAAGAGCAAGAATGTGTATGTGTAGCACTAGGGACATTTGAGACATTTGTAACATGCCCTATGTCACATGATGTGACACTGCTTTAGTAACAGCCATACTTATTTTAATCCAAAGCATGATGTTTTTTTCTAAACCTAACCATGGACTTCTGTTGCCTAAACTTAAGGAAATACACATTAAAACAAAATGTTTTACCTACGTAGTTAGTTAGAAAAAAAAAAAAAAAAGACAATGCATGTAACAAGCGTCAATTGAGATGTCATCCATGAATGTCCAATACTGACGCAAGAGTGTACAGTACCGAGCTTGTCATATTTTGACAATTAGGACACTGACAAAGCATTGGTATTTGAGGAGTTGGGATAAGAACAGGTTGGCTTTTGATATTAAAAAAATATCAGACATAAGCTGGAGTTTTGCAGAATCATTCAATGTCAATGTTGTGTCTGGTATGTACATATATTACTCCGTAATTCCAAGAGGAGCCAGATGTAGTGCATGTTGTTGTGCCAAATTATGACCATTGTATAAGGTGTTATATTTTATATCCATTTTTTGTTACTCCCAAGTTTTCTTAATTGCATATATAGACACACACAATAGGCCTACCTGAAGGAAGCAGAGAGCCTGACCCACTGGTTTCAGGACAACCACTTACTCATGACTGTCAGCAGAACTTAAGAAATGATAGTGGACCTTGGGAAGAAGCAGCTGAGAAACTACGCCCCTGTTAATATAAACATACCCTTGGCGGAGAGGGTGGAGAGGTTCAAGTACCTTGGAGTACTGTCTGTATCACTGAGGGCCTGACCTGAGCAATGCATACTGACTTGACTTGAGGAGGGCAAGGCAGAGACTGTTGTACCTTAGATGCCTGTGGAAATTTCAGATCTCCCCTCAAATTGAAGGATACCACTGAGCGTCCTGTTGGGGAACATCACAGCCTGATATGGGAACAGCACCCAACAGGACTGCAAGGCCCTGTTATGAGTGGTCCGCGGCTCTACCTTGCCTAAAGGATGTCTACACCAAGCACTGTAAGAATAAGGCTAGGCTAGGCAGTTATCAACCAGCCAGATAACTGCCTTTTCTCCCTACTGAGGTCAGGTAGAAGGTACCTAATACACTGGGCCACACAGAGAGGTTCAGACAGAGCGTCTACCCATAGGCTAAAAGGATTTCTATCCCAAATACAGAGACTACCTAAGGGCTCATTTGTGGTCAATATCAAATACAGAGACAGACGACACCTTCTGTCCGTACTCTGCATTCATTTTGTCTGCATTTGTGCATGTTTCCTGCAAGCTTACAGATATGGACGAACTGGAGCAGTACCACCTGAGTTTATGGAGGCAATGTAGCGTAGTTCAAGCGAGATAAGACCATACAAGATGATGAAGAAATTTAAATAATGGTGGAAGAGAATGAATTGATAATATAGTGAAAAGAATTCTCCATCCATGCCGGGATGTAACGTTATGTGGCCGCACAGACCACCACCATCTACAATGCTGCCTCCATTTAAAGGTACAATATTACGACTTTCTCCCCCATTGAATCATTTGTTGTTGTGTGAAACTTTTGACTCTACCCTTTAGTGCCATCTGTTGGCTATATCTATGCAAACATATAGGACGCATGGAAGTTTGAGGGCAGTGGCGTTTACATCGGAAACGGATCTATCTATTTTCGTTCGTAAAGGGAGTACATATGACTCATAAGACTTCCCAAACATACATGTGTTTATTCATTATTATGCACAATTTAAGAAACTGACGGGGCTAGATTTCACTGGAATTGTATCTTGTGATTTAATGTGACAAATAAATTTATATCTATACATCTTTCTCTCTATTTAGATGTATATGCTTACATACATACATACATACATACAGTAGGTAGTTTGTGAACTGTGCTTGTAATGCTGTCAAGATCATATTGGTATGGAGCACTTGTGACCTTGTTACAGAGAGTGTTTAAGCAAGCGAGACCCTGTGTATGCTGTTTCTCAACAACTGCAGGGAAGTTACACTGGCGCCTTACAATAAATTACTTAAATACACTATCCTTACCACTAACACTAGATCCACTAACTGTGCACCTGCTGACTGACCATGCGTGCACAGAGGGTGAAGATAAAATTCTCCATCTTCTTGAGGATCGATTAAGTTTACAGAGATCATATATACAGTATATCCCAGAAGACTGAGGTGGCTTAAATACCCTGTAACTTTCCAATAGTGTTTCCAGCAGGGTTATTTTCCTGGAACAAAAAACAGGGCAAGGAGTCAGGGTTGTAGGAGTAGGGTTGCAGGGTTGGAGTTCGACAAGGGTGTACTTTGTTGCCATTTGTTTGACCTTAAGAATTGTAACTATGTTTGCTACATTTGGAAAGTTTCTCCTGAGGAAAGGAAAGTCAGTTGTCTTCACATCAGACATCCCATGTTCTTTTCTGTGTCTTGTGATCAGTTTCAAAGAATTCACTTTTACATCCTTTCAACTTTCAGCTGGAAACATCCTTTTCTCTTGATTCAATGATAAATGTCTCCCTTTGTCATAATTTATTGCAGCTACCATTACTGCAGATTCACTGATTACCAAATTAACCTTGAGCTCGCTATTCAACTGTAATTGTTAACAAGGAATGTTTGCCTGCAATTGCTCATTCTATTTTAGCCACTGACGCAGCTGTCAGCTGCAGCGCACATCTGCAGGGAAACTGAGCAAAGACCACGCAGCAGCCAGCACTGAGATGCCTTCCAACACAAAAAGGATACTCTGCATTATACCGCAAACTTTTCCACATCCTGCAGAGTTCGATCGGATCACTCAGCTGTGATTTATGGGAAAGGTCAACTAAATGCATGATAAAATGATTGCCTGAAGATTAAAGTGCTGTTCTGCTGATGTTTAGTGAGTGGACTCGGGAAGCAGAAGTTTTGCTCTCTTCCTTCCTATATATAAAGACTCAGTCAACATTACTGCAAGACAGGCAATAATTCATTTCAGTTTTATACCCGGGATATCCATGTGGAGTGATTTTAAAGCATGAAATGACTGGATTAGTGGCTGTCTTCCAGCAAGCCTCACCCCAGTTTGACCGTCACAAAACTAGTGATTTCTTCCACCTGCTATCTTGCACCAAATGTTGGTGACATCGGTGTTGAAATGTTCTTTGAGAATAAGGCTTTGATGCCTGTGAAAAGCTCATAAATCCAAGTCCTTGGCTTTTATATGTTGAAAAGGGGAAATATGTTTTAAAGTGGAAAATTAATGGATTTTTTTTTAATGAGTAAACTTTATTTTGCCAGTTTTTATTTATTTAGTCATAATTCGTCTAGGATCTCTGTAATTTCTTTCCTAATCCTGCTGTATAAGCCTTACTTTTATATGAAGTACTTGAGAGCAAGGGTCTTCAATGTTTTTCAGGCCAAGGACCCCTTAGTTGAAAGAGATCAGGGAGCACATACTACATATATTGTATAAAACTGAGCTGTACTTGAGATAACTGTCTGAATATCTTTGGGTCTTTGTCTGGATCTTTCTTTCTTTTTGGGTCTTTTTGCACTTGCCCATAGCTGCTAAGTTGTAGCATGGCTAGGTCCGTTAGCTTCACCTACTGCACTTTTGTAGGTAGTTTCTGAGGTGGACGATGTGTCAGAGTCTCTTGCTTAAAAAAGGCTCTTAAGAATGTCCGTACACTTGGAATAATACCATAGCCAACTGACCAATATGTTTCAATAGTATGTAACTGTTAGCAAACTAGCTCACCTTGCTGTTATGGATAGGTGCTGCACAGTGATTTAGGATAAGCTAGCCATCATGATTGGTCACGGATTTACGGATAACAGTTAGCCATTAGTCATTAATGTTGTGTACTGTAAATGTATCAAACAATAATTTGGAGGCCCTCCTGCAGTAACTCTGAGGACCCCCAAGGGGTCACAAATACCCTGTAGAAGACCCAGGCTTTAGAGTAACGATTTCAGATGAAAAACAGTGCTAATGCAGGAAGTAGCACCATGCAGTTTGAATCAGGTTGTGAAAAGCTGGGGAGTTATGTATTTGTCTGCAAGACTGGTGTTCCAAGTATTAAGGAAATTGCAAAGTGAAATGTTGAATGTAAAAATAAATGTGCTTCACTTTGACTCCTACTCAGAAACTCAAGGATAAAAGCTTTTTATCACCTTTCCTTTGACCTAAAAATGCTCTTAAAATTTTAGTCTGCTCTGAAAATTTGTGAGAGTGCAGGATGATTGTTTGTCATGATTAG
Organism: Epinephelus moara; assembly: GCF_006386435.1. Classification (NCBI taxonomy): domain Eukaryota; kingdom Metazoa; phylum Chordata; class Actinopteri; order Perciformes; family Serranidae; genus Epinephelus; species Epinephelus moara. The sequence goes on along the minus strand of NC_065517.1, from coordinate 8,463,896 downwards.
AATATGTTATGCTACTCTGCCCCTGATTGGCTTATCCTAATATTCTTACCCTAACCCTAACCAGTCTTACTTATGCCTTAACCTAACCAACCAAACTAACAAAGGAAATGAGTACTAGGCAGTCAGAGGCAGAGTTGGGCGGGTCAGACTTTTGCCATAGTAGGAAATAAAAGACACTCGCAAAGGTTCAATGATCTTTTTGGGATAGTGTATATTTTCAAAGCAATGGGTATTTGTTTTCCATGAAAAGGGCTGTCGGACAAATGGGCTTTTGGTCCCCATTTTACCAGCCTGGTCTCACAGGAAAGTGTTAAATGACCGCGGCCTCTTAACACTGCATTATGCGGTGGCGTCACTTTGTGTGTTAAAATTAAGTGCCGGCACGATGGCAACAATGCCAATAAAAGGCATCTTACATCTGGGACCTCCCGTCTAGGGCTGTGACAATAACCGCATCACCGCAATACTGCAGTCACGTGATGCCTACTGCGGTGAAGAGGTCATCACCGCAAAAAAAAAAAAAAAAAAAAAAAGCTGATTCATCATGGCGGTGGATCTGGTTCCCAAGCCAAATGTTAAAAGAATACTTCGACGATTTGGGAGTTATGCCTTTTCGCTATCATTTTCATATTGAGACAACATGATGGATATCATTTTTGTGTCTGTACGTCCAGTGGCTGGGTCTCAGCGGTTAGCATTGGGGTCAGTACGTTCGGCGCTGTGATCCATGGAGGGATAGACCGGTGAGCAGGCACAAGCACAGACGTAGCCTGTAAACAAAACTCAGCTGTTTATTTAGCCTAGCGATATCTCCGGATTTTAGTAGCTGCAATGGACGACTTTGAACGCGATTTTGAGGAGTTTCTTGTAGCAGACACAGACCCAGAGCCATACCTGTTTGAACTGGAGCATACAGATGAGGAACTCCAGGTGTTGGATGCTGAGCGGGCGAGAAGAGAGGCTGAATCCTCCGGAGCGGCGGAGCAGCAACAGGCGGAGGGGAGACAGAGGTCAGGGGATGACTGGTGGTGTAGCTGCGGGGCTAGCTAACATATTCCTACGGAGGTGGAATCATTTTGCTGCACAGAATGGGATTCGGTGCTACCATCGTTGGGGAGATATATCACCAGGAGGAAAACCACCGCAGAGAGTGCATCACAAGGAGTGAAAACTTTGCAGCAATCACTAAGTTAAACTGGAAAAAATGCCCAGGCCTACAGGAGCTGATGGACAGCTTTCAGTCGAGTGAGTAATATCGTCCATGTCGTGTCTTTGTTTGCTTTTACCGAGTGACCTAGTAAACCTGTCCCAGAGTGACGTATCACCGCCATACCGTGGTGATACATCACTCTGTCACCGCTGTGAGAATAAATACATACCGTCACAGCCCTACTCCCGCCTACAATTCGGGAGGAATCTTATCCAGTTTGATTTGGTGGTGGGAAAATGCCTTTGTCGATGTAGACCCCAGCAGGATTCTTATCCTGGATATCCACATGGAAGACAAATGCTCTAATCACTACACTAGAGAGGCCCCGGACACATGAATTCCCTGGACATTACATAAAAGACAGTAAGATGTTCACAAAGGGAGAAGGCCAGGGTGGTGGATGGGTCAAACAAATATAGGACTTTGACCCTTTGACTGTTGTGTTCAAGTGTTGAGTAATTTTAACTTTACACAGGACTTTCTGCCAGGACTTTCCCCAGGAGACTGGCATTCAGAACCATGTGAACGTTGACCCACTTTAAGGCGTCCTCACCATGTTTCTTTTCCTAACCTAACCAGAGAAACTTTATTTGCCTAAACCTAACCTCTATGCTAATTCGTAGGATATCATACAGACCGTTTTATGAGGACACGTAAGAGATCATGGTTATTTAACGGAATAGTGAAGTAATCAAAGTAAGGTTGGTTTTAAAATACCTGTTGTGCTTTCAGACACACTTGTGATTGGATGTTACGCCAGGTTTTTTTGGAATCCCCCTTTGTCCTTGATGCTTTTTTGTCTGCACTTGTACATAGGCTACAGCACATAATCTCTGATGTACCTTCTCTACTAGCAGCAGACTTTCCTTCCAGTTCCAGTTAGGTTTTCTTTTTGTTTTCATTTCAGTAGATTTCTTACAATTTTATCCATATTTATGTGGTTGGTCACTACATGTAACATTGTAGTAACAAACATGTAGGCATTTCCCAGAATACCATGTACATGTTAAAAGGTTAGATTGAATCTTTGTGTCTGATTATTTCATGCTACATGAATCAATAGTAAAGTTACTTCACTGAGTGAGTTTTTTAATACATGCGCCTCTCTTTTTACTTTTGGTGCCCCCTCCCCCACGCCATTTTTGGCATGTAATTGACTTTTACCTTTTTTAATTGCAATTCTCAGAACTTTGATAAAAACCTCAGAGCCACATTCATATCCATTCTTATTATTAGTGCCTTTATTAACCTGACTTTACCCCAACCTTAATACTACTGCAGATGCGTAGAAAATGAAGATTCTAAAGGAAAACCAATCCTGGCAGCACTGCATCCTTCCAAAACAAATTTGTCTGATGCAAAACAGTAGCATTTGAACACAACAGTTGCTATTTATATCTGTTTACCAAACAAAATTCAAATTTCATATGAACAGCTGAACTGGGATGGCAGGGGGGTACACACAACTGAAATAATGCCCCATAAACGTAGCATTCATCACACACAAAGGATAAAAGATGATGGATTGAGTGTGAGGCAGCAGCGAGAGGAAACTGGCTTCTTCCTGATCTGTGTGTTAGGCCATCAGAAGAGGTGAGGAATGGATGCAATTAACGCCGTGTCATTGGTTGCATTATCATAAATATTGCAAGGTGAGGGGTAATTTGTATGATTGATAGGAGTCTCTGACCAAAGACTCCCAATATTACTCCCCATATGGCTTTGCAGCTGAGGGTCGATGGAAGACAAACAACAGCATAATCAGGTAAAAATGTCTCAAATATTATCTTTATATTGACTGGGAAATCTTAATTTTCTTTAATCATTAATTTAGCTATAACATCTGAAGTGACCATCCTAATAACAGGCTGGGTATTCTGTTTGGAAAAAGTGATGGTACTTTTTCGGTAGGGGTCCTAGACTTGGCAATAAATGTCCTGCTTTATTACTTTTTGTTTTATAACCTTGTTTTGAAAAGTGCTAGACAAATAACATTTACTATTATTAACATAATAATGAATGTACTCAGATACAGATTAACTGTGATCACACATGTAAAGCCAGCAAGTCTTCCAAAGGGAGACTAAACATGCAAACTGTGAGACAGGCATGCTAGATGAGAACATCGTCTTGATCTCCATCTGTACATGAGATAATCGTGACATCTCTCACAGCACGTGCTCGCGCTGCAATTAATCCTCCGAATTTTATTTTGTACATTTGCATAAGTGATTACGTTAGTCTGCAGCACCCATATGTTCCACCTGCGTTAATTGCTTAATAGTAGCACAGGGGGATTTGGGACTTGCATGAAGAGCTTCCCTTTTAGAGGAAACGCCTGCGGTGATAGCTGTGTCATCTTCAATCCAACGTGGCTTTTCTTTTTTTTTCTTTTTTTCTTAAAGTCTGGAGCTGAGAGCAGAAACGCCCCTCTCTGGAAGAAGCCGTTGACCCTTTGTCAGACTTTATATACAAGGTCGCGCCAACGGCAGAGCCAAGATCAATTGTATTCTTGTCATTTCCGCTGACGCTGCTGTCTTGTAGCAGGTCAGTCCACTCACTCGAGCTGTCACCACACACTAACTCAGCTGTGGTGAGGATCCTCTTGATCTCCCACACATTCACCCAGGTCATTTCTCCTTGCTGCTTCTGATTTGTTTAACATGACCACTGTAATTTTCCCCTTTACATATAAAACTACACTATATGTCTCTTTTGACAGCATGAGCTTCACGGTGCAGGTATAGAAACCACACGTTTCAAGGGACTGTGAAAGAGATCTGTTCTTGTCATTGCAGCTTTTTTTGTTGGATTTGATCCCAGAAAGTAAGACTGCAACATAAAAGTCATGGGTTCAGGTCTCCAAGTGTCTCCCTGGAGTCCTTCAGTAAAAATGAGTGCAGGTTGCACTTTACTCACGGTACTGTAGCTACTAGCATTGTGTTTTATGAGTAGGGTGGGAATTTGCATGAATACTGACATTTACAGATAATTCTGCTGCTAAAGCATCACTTGGCCTGCTAACTGACTCACTGTTTGATGTGACTGATTATTTCTTTTTGGACTCTCAGAGGACCTTTGACTCTATAAAGTGATCTTTTCTTTTCCCCCTGATTCGGATTCATTCAGTTTCTGACGATACAATGCCTGATATGATATGGTATTTTTATAGAGAAGTAAAATGAAAGGCCACTGGTTTTTGAAGTGTTTTCGACCATTACATACTACCATTTAAAACATTTCTTTCAACAATATCCTCAATGTTACTTAGCACAGAAACAAAGTACAAAACTAGATTAGTGCACTCACTAGAATGCAGATCTCCGCCAGGGGGCCACTCTGGCTGATCGCGGCCACTCTGGACAATTCTTGGAATTCCAGCAGACACGCAGCGCAGCGTGTTATATAAATACACACTTTGTCTATTTTTGACAGGGCTGCAGTGCATTACACAGAGCACACTGAGTTTTCCTGCTTTTAGGCACTGTTTGTGAAACATAGATAAAATATAATTATGAGGGTAAATGTATTTTTGATAACTTAAAGCCACAGATCTTTGATCCATGTCATTCATAAGAGGACTTTTAATGGTATTAACTTTGTAGGCTGGAGCACAACAAAATAAGAGGGAACAATAAACATCATTAAAACAGATGAAGAAACCATTTAATGACATAGCCTGCTCACTTACTTAGGGTAGAAGTACAAATATCAAAGAAAAATGAGCAAATCAACAAAATCTATAAGTCTACAAAATGGGATACATAAAACATAAAAGCTTCTGAAGTACCCTCCTGGTGTGGTAAAATGTGGTAGCAAATCATATTGGGTTGCAGCTTTGCCTGGTGGAACTGTACCTCTCAGCTCCCTTTTGGTCAAGATGGTTGTACAAATAACAAAAATGGGGACTAATTCATCTCGCATTGTGCGTGCCTTTAGTATATCAATCAATCAATCAATTTTATTTATAAAGCCCAATAACACATATCACAATTTGCCTCACAGGGCTTTACATTGTACAACATCCCTCTGTCCTTATATGTCATTACATATCGGGTATGGATTTGATCTGCAGATGCTCCGGTGCAAAGTAAGACCAGACTTTATAATGGATGTTTTTGAGCCATGACAGATGCCAAAAAGTGGCCTGCAACAGACGGTAAGGCTTGTTTTTTGTACCCAAGCCAGCTCAGGGTCATCCCTGTGTTTGTAGGGTCCTTTATTCCCAAGGTCTATGCTCACAGAGTCCTACATGGAATTTCAAATTATGGTTTTAAAGTTGAGTTGAATCTTGTGAAATGACATTGTATTGTTCCAGAGCTACATCCTTTCAAAGGTGCTCTGTTGTCCCCCTTCTGTTTTGAGTTGGTCTAGCCTTGTGTTGAGTTTTGTGCATGCGTATCGCTCAACATTATCTAATGTTGTCGGAGACTGGCGAGGGCTGTCTTTGCAGTTCAAACTGTAAAAGAATGAAGGTGTATGGATGTTTCAAAGCAAAACCTTTCAGCCACTGCAGTGATAGCCATGTCTAAAGTCAAGAAAGTTGTCTCGCCTGTAATTTGAGGGTGTAGGTTTCAAGGAGTATAACATAAGTAGGTTTTAAACTGTAGGTGGGTGATTTCAACATATTGGCCAAGGGTACATATACTAAACATTTGACCAAGTGAAAAAATCATAGCTGAGAACATAAAACCCTTTGAAAGGTCTCCTTAATGTGTCATATTAAGAGGAGATGATCTGGGGAACATGGGAGCATAGAACCCCGTCACACCCTAAAAAACCTAGCTAAAGGTCATGAGCTGAATTATACCTTTAATTGTGACCCATAATGCTATTTTGTAAGAGTCATTTCTTTTCTAATGGTGGATTTCTCATTTAGGATTGACACGCTTCATTTTGATGATATGATGTGTTCACCTGATATTGGTGTGGCCATGTGCTCTCCGCAGTTCAGAGGAGCATAACAAATCAATGGAGACATTTGGTAACTTCATCCTCCACATACATCCTCAGTAAATGAGGGGTCGAACACTGATTTCCCGTATTTCCCTGTGATTTAGATATGGTATTTTAATTGCTGGTTTGCATTAAGTAATTTTTGTTCAGATATTCAAAAATCTTCGTGCACTCAGAAGGGTCTTTTAGTAAAAAAGATTGTTCTTAGGAGATTTTTTTCCCCCATGAACTGTTTTTCTTAGAAAGCTTAACAGGGCAGAAATGTTCCTTCTACCAAGTCAAAACTGCAAGCTTGTGTTCAGTGCTGTGATGCGAGACAGGGGATACTTAACATAGATAAAAACAACCAACTGATCTCAACAGGAGGTTTACATCTTAAGGTGTCGACTGGGACCAGTATCGATGAACACTGTGAGCATGTAGAAAAGACTCAAAGAGAACATGGCTCAGAATGCCCGATCAAAAGATAGACTCTACATCCATTTTTACCTTTCACCATGACTGTAGATTTGGATCATTCCTCAGAGGGTACGCAGGCTGTGAAAGAGCAAAACATGAGAAACCTTTGTCTGTTTAACCAGCTACCTCTGTGATGCTTCACCCCTTACTCCTTTCCTGCCTCCCACTTTCCTGTACTGTGTTATAAAGGGTACGCACATGGTTTCACCAATGATGAATGCATTCCACCCAAGTTTCAGAAAGGTTCAGACAGGAGGAAAAGTTTATATCCACTGTTAGAAATACAGTCACTGTCAGCACTTGTGGTTTCACAGTAAAGGCCTTTGACTGCTTTCACATTAAAATGCATTCTGTGCATTTACTTTTTATGACCAGCTGGATGTGAATGCCATTTCCCCCCCTAATTTCTTCAAGTAACTTGAATTCTTTTGTAGGTTACATATAGTTTCTGAATTGCCATTACTGGCCAGTCTTTGCCCGGATCTGTTATATAAAAGTACAATAAAGTTTTGAGTAAGCTAAACTCTCTTGGTTTAAGTTCAGCACAAAGGCAGATCCCAACCCTTATGTTGACCCAAATCAAGAGCTTGTTCGGCAGGAAAACTGCATATTTTTACATTGAAGTAATGTAGCATGGCCTGGCTGAATCCAGATGAAGTTATTGTTGGCAGTTGTCTTTACCAGCATTTACAGGCTGCCCAAAAAGTGATTTACAGTTTAATATGACTGATAATGGCTTCCAGCCATTGAGGCAGTTTGAACATGATTTATATGTCCCCATACCTGATTGTATCTTTTTCAGTTAGGTAACACCTTTGTGAAAAACTCATCCTTAATTAAGATGGCATCCACATTTTCAGCCACACTACCCACCACTGTCTGATGATCACAGCTGAAAGGGCTTCAACATTGTATGTGCTGGCACCGCTCGCCCTCTCTGCTACATAACAAGCATCATGCTAGCAGAGCTGCTGATGCAACAAATGAAAACTTCCACCACATCTTAGACCCAAGAGCCTGAGGGTCCCATCTTTCTCTGTCCTTATTTCTTGTCCCATCTCCATTAAATATCTTTTTAAAAAGTCAAGCTCTAGTGCAGTGTTAAGGCCTGGTCTTACTAGAAAGTGGCACAGGAAAGTTCACTTGCATGTCTTCACAAAAATGACAATAGAGGTTTGGTGATGTATAGCATCTACTCTCAGACCTGGCTGGGGAACTACTGTTGCTGGTGATTTACAGCTGGCAAACTAGCAAGCCAGGGACATGCTAGCACTAGTAAGTCACAATTGTTCTCCAAGCTTCTTTCTATTTTCTTGGTATCATACTGTTTACTGCTCCCCAGGCACCTCATTCTCAGGACTGAACATCATTTCATTCAGTGGCAATAATAATAAAAAAGCTTGAAAGGTTCACACAATGTATTTAAATTTGTGTTATCATCCACTCTTCAATCAGTTGTCTGCAAACCATTCTGTTGAGCAGTTTAAATAAGACTGGATGCTGAAGCACAGCTAATAAGCTACAGTCAGCCGGTTCTCATTCCCAGGGCATCAAATACAAAAGTTTGGTCAGTGTCTGTTAGCGTCTGATACCAACCATAGACTATATAAAAAATAAACAAATAAATAAAAAAAGACGACAAAACAGCTCCCTAAAAAGGGAAGCCAAAACATCTCGATCCCCAGGTGGCAGGCTGCAGTAACAACCCCGCCCCCTCCATGTTGGTGGATTCCCCAAAGATGGTTTCTGTCGTTTTATGTAGTTATTATCACCCTGATGTATGTTCAGGTGTTTGTGTCTTTGATAAGTGTTGTTTTAACTAGTTATTTGATCCTATAAAAGGTTCCTGTAAGGTTTGACATCATGATTGGTTGTATGAGTGGGAACTTGACACTGTGGAGATCGCTACTGCGTAGACTTTGGCTCCAAATGACATCACCAGGGCAACATGGCAGCAGGCATATGTGGGATAATTTGGCTTCATTTTGCACAGTGGGGGTAACTGAAGACGCATTGTCCATCTTTATATACAGTCTGGGATACCAACATACTGTATGAGATGTACTAGGCTTTTAACTAACCCCAATGTAAACCTAGCAATGATGTTATAATAAGACAGAGAAAGTGTCCTTGGTGAAAGTTCTGTGTCTGACGGAGCAGTGGTGGAACGGTCAAATAAACACAGGACTTTCACCCAGGAGACTGATTTTTAGGTCCCATGTGGAACACTGAGTTTATTAATGTCACATGACATATGTGACATGCGTCACTCACTCACATACTGACCTGTTTAGTTACTTAAGTTACTTTAATCCAAACCATGAGTGTTGTTGCCTAAGCTAAAGTAGTTTCGGTGACGAAATCCACGACAATCCTGCGAACACAGACGCTGAAGGCATGGACTGACTGGAAGTTGGGAGTTAGAACGTGTTGCTACAATGGGCTCCACAACTTTGGACTTTTTGACTCTTTGTTTCCTAAAAGACAAGCACTATCTTGACAGTTTGTTATTGGTCAATGGCACAAATTTGCATGTCAAGTTTCCCCAAACCTGAACTTAAAATTTGCACAGATTTATTTGAGCACATCCATTAACTGTAGAACGTCCATCTAAATAATTTTTTCATGTTCTGAAATGTCACCATTTTGAATGTGGATGTGAGTTGGTGAGTGTAAAATGTTTTTGTGGAGCTATGTTTTTGACAAGTGGAATACCATTTTTTTTGTATTTTGTTCTCAAGCATGATGTACATACACATCATACACAAATTCCTGCCAACATGCCACGGAATCCTCGATTTTACCTTAACTTTTGCAGCCATACACAGCCAACATGCAGTAAGCTAGTTATGTTAGCTCAAGTTAGTTAATTAGCCCACATATCAAAGCACTAGCAACACGCCCATAAAACTGCTCTTCAACCAGGGGAGGGGAGGATTATCAAAGATAGTCTGTCTGCTGGCCTGTGTAAAGCCAATCCATTTTTTATGAGAATACAATACTGGCAGCTCAATCAGCATGCAGCACAGCATGCAGGAATGCAAGCTGCTGATCTCACTGCTATTTCTGCCTTTTGCCGTGTCTAAAGCTGACTTTCTAAAGCACACTGTCTTGTGCTGTTCTGTGTAGGTCAGTCGCAGTATTGACTGAGAGGTTTTTCAGGCATATTAAATCCAGTGACAGTTCCTGAGGTCAGGGAGGTTGGAGAAGTCGCTGCATCTATGTCAGACTGGAGCACAGTATGTTTTTAAAAAAATCACTGAGTTTTTATTTGCTAACACAGTTCCACTACTACAACTTAAATGTGTACACGGTGTGTGTGGGTACCTGTGTGTGTTTGATTGATTCCAGGTTTTATGTGTGGGTGTGTTACTGAGGAAAGTAAAGCAAGAGAAAAACAAAGAAATGGAGGAATGTTGGCCAAGTAAATTAGACTTGATTTCTTTTTAAGGTAGCAGTCTGGAGGTACTCTCATCAGAAGAATGCCTCTACTATACTGTTAAAGAAGTCAATATATGTGGCTTTAATAGACTACCATTAAAGGCAGAGCTGTTTCAGCTAAAGTAAGTGCTAAAATACTGCGGGGCTAGTGTGCCAGAGAGTCTGTTGTGGATGTAGTGAAAGGGAATCCATGTCATTTTTTTTCTCTGAAAGTCCTGCATTGGATGCACACAGTTTGTTCTGGATACAGATGCTAATTGCATTTTAATGTGTCATTAAAAATAAACCCATAAATCAAATGGTAGCACAGTAATTGGGGTTTAGAGACTTAGCGGCCCCTTAGGAGAAATAATCCCACTTTCAGAGGAGAGGAAGAGGGGGTTCTGAACAGTACTGGATTTCAGGGCAAACACAGATAAATGGCCAGCTTTTCTGTCTGACCACAGTATGTTCAATGGGGTGCTATTCAGCACTGAGGCCCAGCTTATGAAGGCAGGGCATGATGGAAACAGCATGGAGAGGATCCAGGATCCAGGATCCTCCGTGACTGAATACAGACAATGAAAATGCTTCCACCGGGGGGAGACGAGCCAGGATGCAGGGAGCTTTGATTCAAATATGAATGCAATCTGTCAAACCAACAGGGCACTTGCAGGTTAAGCTGAGCTGATTTCGTAACTGCAACACAGGCAGGTGTAAGTGTGTGCGTGTGTGTTTAGGGGAGTTACACAGAAGTCAAGGTGGTCTGCTGCAATGCTGGATTCACTCAGATTCTGCAGATCAGTATCAAAGAAAGCTGCAGATCCCACTGAACATCATTTGACTGATCCTGTAGACAGAGAAGGTTTTGAAGGATGGGTTAGCATAAAAATGAAAAACAAGCTGGGCCCAAGCATTTTATTTTTTATCCAGGCCATCTAAAGACTGTAGAGATGAAAAGTTGAGTTTTCGTCAAACGGTGTGGCCAGGGAGGGACATCCATGTTTCGCCATGAAACAGGAAGATGTTTATAACGCGATCGTACATGGTCAAAACTCCCCCAATCTTCATATTTGCTAAGGGTCCTAAACTGAAGACATCTAAATGGCAACATTTAGTTAAAGCTAAAATAAATATCATTTATAGTGCCACCTACTGGCAACAGGAAATTACATACTTTATACTTTGATATGCTACTCCTAACCAGATCCACCTTAGATGTGCTCAGAAAAATTTCAGTGTCTATAAGGTTCAATCTAGCAAGATGACATCAAGCCGGCATGAGTGTGTGTGAGGCTCGGACATGCATTCCATGTTGAATGTCAGCAAACAGCTCTGGACTTGTGCCAGTATTATTCATGCAGCTCCATACATTGAGTCTTAGAGCCACGTGTGTGTTTGTGTGTGTGAAACAGAGAGGGAGAAAGCTGTTGATGATCAGAGCCACTGGTTAGTCTCGCATGCCAATCCAAACTCCTCCCGTTTTCCTCTGTATATCTTAACAAATAGGTTTAACAGACTAGTAATTCTGGCGCCAACTAGCAAGGGTAGCAATGGTGTAGTCGACTAATTGTGGACATCCCCAGAGTCCAAGTGGATGTTTGTGCCAGATTTGAGGAAATCCCCTCAAGGCCTTATGAGATATCCTGTTAAGGAGAACGAGACAGACGTGAGGTACAGTGACTTTACCTTTGACCACCAGAATTTAATCACTTAGTTGCTGAATCCAAGTGGGTGTTTGTGCCAAATGTAAGGGAGTTTCCTCAAGGCCTTCTTGAGATATTGCATTCACGAGAATGAGACGGACCTGAGGTCACTGTAACCTTGACCTTTGACCACCAAAATCTAATCAGTTCATCCTCAAGTCAAAGTAGACATTCATGCCAAAGTTTAAGAAACCCCCCCCCGGTCTTCAGATATCGCATTCAGGAAAATTGGATGGATGGACAGAGGGACAGACCTACATAGAGATGGACAACCCGGAGACATAATGCCTTCGGCCGCAACTGTCGCCCTCGTGGAGCCATAAAAATGATGGATTCTCACTCTAACTTGAACAGAATGTACGCAGAACTTGCAGACTCTATACATGAGTATGCACACACAGACGTACAGTACATAATCAAACAATCCAGAATGGAGAAGAATATATTTCATCTATCGCTGGAAAGGTGGAAGATAAGCTGTTGAAATCTTCCCGTCAGACGTGGCTGCCCTGATCTGTTGTTTTAACAGAATTAGGAGGATCTGAGGTGGATTATTGTTGGGGCTGAACCAACACTGTGTAGGGCTGCTGGGCTGTGCTTAGATGTTCCATGCATTTTATACTGTTGTCAGAGTGATGTGACGGGGAATGAAAGGCTTTTCTGTGCACACAGGCTGAGCCGTCGGGAGGAGGAATGTTGCATGCTATTGAACTCTGCTGGAGACACAATGATTAAGGAAAAGACATATTACTATTCACCCTATGAATTGGGGATTAAATAAATTCCAAACTGATTACATTTTGGCAAGAGAAACTTTTTTTACTCAAAACTCACATTGCTTTGGTGCCGTGTCAAACTAACCCTGTCATGCAACTGTTGAGTGATTTGTCATACAGTGCTTATTTAGCAGGGCTAAAATGGAATTAATACTAATCTGACAGCTAACTTCTATTTTACACAGGCACCTGCACACTGCTGGAGTTAAAGGGAAATTCCAACCCGAAACACTGTGCTTTTACAAACAGCTAAGCTGTTTGATTTTTTCGATAACACTTCCAGGCATTGTTCTCTCCTCTCTGACTTTGTTTAACTGGTAAAACTTACTAAGCTTCTGTCTCCAGTAGATCAAAGAATGTGCCTGTGGGTGCTGTCAGGAGTCATTCTGGGAAATGTAGGACTGCAGTACCTGATGTCAAAGTACACAAAGCAGGGAGAGGGCAAAAAGTAAGCAACAAGACTTTTGCTAAAACCAAAAAAAGTATTATCAGTATTAGTATTATATTATTATATAGTATTATATAAGTATTATCATCTCCTATGATGCTGTAATACTTCATATTCAGTTATGATGTTATATTACAACAGTCAAAAGGTATTAAGAAACTATTAAAAGGAATAGACTGCCTTACAAGTTTATGTATCACAGTTACTTTGATTCAGTGTACTAATTTTGCATTAATGGTTACATCATATTTTATGTGCAATAACATGAGTGCAACATAGGTTACTTTTCAATGACTTAAAGGTGACCTGTGAATTGTTTTTGTTGGTTTACATTCAGTGTTCCTCTGAAAACAAAATTAGCCTGATTCACAAATGTTTGGTATTTCCCCGAAAAGCATTCTTTCCCCATAGACCACCATTTTAGAAGAGGCATCTGTAAAACTGTTGACAGGACACCTCGAACAAACAAGGTCAACTATCAAAAGACCTCATCACAATGTAAAGTCTATAGGCCAAGTGGGAACTTGCGAGCAACGCCAGTGGGCGAAACACTACTGCACATATTTAGTGGACCGCATACTGCTGAAGTTACCGCAGAAGCGAGGAACTTTTTTGATGTATGTGCCAGGTGAGCATTTGTCATTGGACTGAATAGGCACCATCTTGGGATCCAGTATCCAGATCTCAAAATAGCCTACATCCATGCTTTTATCCCACCTTCTTTGCTCCAAGTCCTGTTGTACTGTGCTGTGATTGGCCATGTGAGATGGCTGCGTGCTACATCATATACTGATAACTTGTTGATAACAGCCCTTGGAAATTGAAAATGAACTGAAAAGTTCCAGACTAATTCACATTTGCGAGTTGATCTGGTAATGTTGAGCTAATAGCAAACCATCTTGACCTTTGACAGTGAGGGGATCCAAAACAGACAGTATGCCATGGATCTATAAAGATAACTGCAACATTGGAGGCCCTGTTCATTCCTATGAAAGTTGCTGAGTGGGGCTTTATGCTAAAAAATGCTCAATTTCTGCAGTAAAAAATCACCATTATCTTCTGCATCTTGGGGCCTGCAGAATGAGCTCTCAACAAACTTATGGCGGACGAGTGGCTGACTTGTAGTTTAGCCCTCCGCTAACTTGAATGGGGATAGAATGGTTCAATCGTGCAGTTTTTCAAAACTTTTGAAATTGTATCAGGCTAAATGGATCAAATCCTGGGAGTGCAACAAATAATTTTACAGGGGTTGTGAGGCTCAAAAAATTGTATGTAAAATCAAAGTCTATCAGAAAAAATCTTTTTGGGCCCCATGCCTTCACCTGATGACCTGGATGTTTTACCTTCATGTCTGGCTACTATATAAAATTGACAAAGCTTTGCACTGTTACTGAGGGTTTGCAGTTAACATTAAACTGCTCCAAAAAAGGTGCATAGTTTATAGGGGACAAGAGTTGATCTTGACTTATTTGTGTTATTGTCCTGTTAGCCACTGCCAACCAACTGCCAATTAGCAACCTATTGTTTCTTGCTACTGCAAGCATGTTTCCAGCTACCACCAGCATGCTCCTTGTTAGCTAGCATGCTCGTAAGCTACAATAAGATTAGTCACCATGTGACCAAGCCTCCAGTGCCTCCAATTTCGCTAGGACATGCACAAAAACTGTGTTCATATATACACATTAAACTTGACATGACGATACTAGTACCAACACCAGTACCCTTACAGCTGTACTGTTATCAAGTACTTCATGTGATACCCACTATATGAATGGAAGAATTTGCATAAATGGCATCAGAAACCACTGGTGTGTACCTAGTATAGCCATATTTTCGGACATTTTAGTGGCACCTTAGCTGAACTGTCCACTCTGTCAAACACACTGTGATCAACCTCACCACACCACAGAATGTATGGGGTTATAGCTGTTATGGTAGTTACAGTCTTCGGCCAATCACACATTAAATGAAGGATGCTTGCGGTGATTGGCTGCCAGCAAAACCATACAAATAGTCATTTTTCCTAGATCTGGGGACAATGAGTATTGAATGCAGGTATTCTTTCACTGTAGTAGTTTTGAAACTACTTGGTACTGGGTTATATTGGTCGATACCTTAAACGTATTGAGTATAGATACCCAGCCCCAGTTATGATTATAGAATTTAAGATTGAAAAGCTATCTCTTAGATATTTGTAATTCCTGTCAGGCATATGTACTCCTTTAACAAAGGCATGATAACAACAGTGAAGATTTGCATGTTGTGTTTTGGGTGGAGGGTATTTGCCTGTTGTCCTGTATGGGCACACTTAGTAATCTAATTGAAAAAATGGTAAGTGGGCCATCTTGAATAGTTGATAGTGGTCATAGAGTGTGTTAATACGCTCCACAGTAAGGCCTGTAAATTAGAACTGAATGTGGCTTTAACTGCATATCGATGGATTTTGGAACAGAAGTGGTCCAACAGAAACAGAAAGTAATGAGATTACAATGGAGTTTTAGTTCTCCAGTCCATCCCATTACCAAGTATCATTTGGAGCAGGTGTTCAGTGTTGTGTAGCAGATGACACTGTGAAAGCAACCTTCCTAGCCCTCACTGCGACTGTCTGGAATAGAATTACGCCATATCGCTAATGTGGGTCTTTTAATTTGTGGTATTACTTTGTTGCCGGTGGTGTTGAGATTATTTTTAACAATAGGATATAACCTTAATGAAGAGCATTCTAGGGTAATGTAATGATCAATAATTGGAGAATTTATGGAGGGTGGATGAGTGAAAAGTAGTCGTCCGTGAAAAGAAAATCAGCCAAATTATGTCTGTGAGAGGAAATAAGGATGGAATAATTCACAAAGACAGACCCTTAATGTCTGTGTCTCTATGCAATTTCCTCTCTTCTCCACTTATTTATGTAGAATTCAAGCAAGAGCAGCAACAACTGGAAGATAGTAGCATGGAGGGGACAGAGAGAGGGAGGAGAGGGTAGTGAGAAGAGACAATGTGTGTTTTAAAATTCTAGTCATTTTTGTTGCCATCCCACAGCAATGTGTCACTGTCAAATGCTTTATCTGTCAACTGCACTCTTGCCCACAGACAGCCCTGGGCCTTGTGGGAGACTTCACGGTGGCTTTTTTTTTCCCTTTCCCCCACGTCTGCCTGTGGCAGGTGTGGAGTCATCACAACTCTATTAGCTTCACCACGGCAATAAAAACACATTAACCTGCTACTCTGAGGACCGCGCTCATTACCCTGCTAGGGCTCTGAGGAGCTCTGTAGACTGCGATGGGACGTCTACTAATGGAGGCTGGCCAGTGCCTCTGTGTACTTGCAGGGTCCAAAGCCCTCGAAAACCTGAGCACCTGACATGACCCAAACAGTCCAAAGGGTCCATTTATCTTTGTCTCAGGTTTGTATAAATACAAACACTGATTTCCATTCAATGTGAAAGTTTTTTTTTTCCGGTTTTAATCAACCAGTGAACAAACTGTTCAATTCCAATTACAAATTTTACGTAAGATATGACTAACTTATACGAAGACTAAATAAGTAAATATTTTAAATATTTAAATGTTTTACAAAATTTTCAGAGTCTACTTTTTGTAGTTGTGCCCACCATTCCTAGCTGGTATGTGAAATCTGATGTACTTAACACTCTTATTGTGTTCATTCCTTGTTTTCAGTAACACTTTACAATAAGGTATACAAAAAACGAGTGGTTCCCGCCGTTATTATCTATTAACTAACTATTTAGTAATGATTAGTTACTTTATCACATTTGATTTGAAGTTACTTAAGAACTGACAGTTAACTAACCATTAGTTCCTCATTCGTTCCTCATAAGTTTCCTAAGTCATTCATAATTTACTAATTATTCACTAATGATTAGCTACTGTATGACATTTGATTGAGAGTTACTCAAGAACTCACTGTTAACTAATGGTAATAACTCATTCATTCTTCATTAGTTCCTTGGTAACTACTCGTTTTTTGTGTCCCTTATTGGAAAGTCTTACTTTGTTTGGTGGTGGTGGTGTTCCTGGGCAAAAAAATTGAGCGGACCATTTTAACTGTTTATAAAGCATAACTTAATCACCAGGTTATGTGTAACATCTTTTAACCAACTTAATTTTTTATCATTATCAAAAGTTTTACACTTCTTTAGGAATCTCTGGTGCATAAAAGTTGTTTTTCAGTAAAAGAAGTTCAAGAGATGTATTATTTAGACTATAGCTGCAGACCAGACGAAAACATATTGAGGGATTATCAGAGACTGTTTATTTAGGATACTGCTTTGATATCATCTAAAAAATATAATGGTCCCATTTGTTGGCTCCCATAAATGACTTCTGTTTCTGATCAAAACTGACAGGATGTGGTTTCATTCAGAAAGAAACTTTTTTCTGAATGAACTTTTATCTAGAAAATAAACAGTGGACTTAAGCCTAAAGACAGATTGTAACAACATGGACACAAATTTGTGCTAATGAGTATGGGGGGCACATAAGCACGGAAAAGAGATGTTTTCATAACTAACCTTACATTGTTTTGGTTGAAAGGTGTGATTCCAACCCGTTCTCAGTGCCAGGTTGTCAAATACCTATGCTTTGCCATGCCCCTCTGTCAGTGTGTTCACATGCACGCAGTAGTCGAGCTAAGCTCATAGCTCAGTCAAGTTGGACTTCTCGTCTTGTCTGAGTATACATGCAGAAGAGAAAACTGAATTTCTGAACAAGTACGTCTGACTCTGCCTCGATAGCGGCGCTGGGTCCTTTTTAATATAGTGCGTATTGAACTAGTTCCAGTTGTTGTTCAGAAACTTTTTAAAATAAATCTGCATTTCGCGTTTTCCTACCATCCATAAACTTCAAAATGTTTAGCTCCTCTAGCTGTCAGAGCATAAATGTAGTTTCTTGTCCATCCAGAAGTGCGTCTTCTGCTTCTCAGTCGCCATGGTGTTTGTTTGTTTGTTTTTCCGCAAGTTACTGCACTGCTGCTACGTCATCTCCTTCTTCTGGGTGAAAGCCTGCAAAAGAAAAAGTGGTGCATGCGCAGAACAACTCTAGTCGGACTAAGTGGATACATGCAGCAATAGATCGATTTTCAATCGAATTATCTAGGTATGTTAGTCGAGCTACAGATAGTCCAATTTCAGTCAGACCAAGCTGTTTACATGCATTTAAAAGTCCGGTTTCAGTCGGACTAAGCCGATAATTAGATTTTCTCAAGCTGCGTGTAAACGTATTGTGTGTCTCACAGTGACATACAGAGCACCATTTAGTGTCTTTATGAGATGCACATTATAACACCTGGTTCATGTTGCAATACAGATGTAGTTAGGTTTAGTCAAGAAAACCACTTGGTCATATTTTGGGTTAAAATAAGTCCATAATAACTACATTTTTTATGTGACGTCAGTGCGCAACAACGGTATGTGAATTATGTTACATCCCATTGATATAATGTGACGTAGAAATGGAAGTTACGTGGAAACAATGAACCTTTGGTGTCAAATGGGAAGTATACGGCAAGGTTTCCATCTTCTGGTTGAACATAATATAGTCTCAAATTTTTTTCCCAGGTCGATGGTCAATTTTGACCGTGAACACCATGCCACGAATCAGTAAAGTTGTTCGAATGCATAGTGTGGAAGAATGCTTGACGTCTTTGCTCAGTCAGGTGAAATACACTGTGACAGGAGAAATTCGTAATCCGCTAGTTTTGCCCAGGAACAAAAGTGGAGGGTCATTTCTGGGATCTGGGAACATGGCAGCATCCCTACAACAAAGTCTGACAGTCTGAAATTTGTTCAATCAGCCCTGGAATGATTACTAAATTGACTGGGCATTGGCCAAGGGGCTTAAAGGTTCAGGGGGCCCTCTCCAGACCAAGACCTATCAGGAATACTACAACACTGCAGTATATGTTAACATTCCTTGATTTTAACAACTTTGGATGACACTCAAACTAATGAAAATGAGACCCAAATTGGAATAAACTGCAATTATCCTTTAGGAGGTTTAGTTCATATCTCAAAATCAAACTGGGCCCTTTCAACAGCTAAAAATATAGATACGTACATATGAAAATAGCAAAATACCAACATGCCATCTTCAAAAGCAAGTCTACATCAACATGTTGGTGTGGACGATCTTCTTTAAAAAAAGAGAAGAAATTAAAGTTTGGGCTGTAAAATACACCATGAACCTTTTCAAAGTTGACACCTTCTTCTTTGTGTCTGTTCAGGCTCAGCTTTAGTTGCTGTCAGGTCCACTCAGATCCAAAACTGGATGAAAACCATCTTAGATAAGTCACAGGTAGTATTTTGGACCTCTGAAGGCCTCTGGTATCAAACACTCAGCTGGAGTTAGTATTAGATCACACTCTACTGTGAGGCATGCAAGGCTGCCTCAGAAAAAGATGAAATCCCCCTTCACTCTCCCCACTAGTGCCATCTTTCAACAAAAGACAAGCATAATGGGGAGCCACATACCACACTCGGCCCTCTCTGCAGGCACTTCCATCTGCACCCTGATAAAGAGGCCTATTGGTGCTCTTGTCGGGTGGGGTGGAGGTCTAAACTGGCTCACCGCAGGGGTTCGTCCACCTCCCTCGCTGTCCTCACTAATCCCGGTCTTGACAACCGGTGGGGGGACCAATCAGAAGATGCCTGGCAGGTCCTCCAAATCCACCCAGGTCAGGGATAATTAGCCTGTAGATTTCTCTTTCTATCCACTGTCTGAACACGTCTGAGAACGGCCGGCTGTGAGAGACACATTTTGTGGGTCTCAATGGAATTATGGAGGTGCAGAATGGTGAGGGTCAGATCCTTGTGTCCCAGCATCCAGGCCTCTCCAGGAGATCAAAATGTGGCCCCCTCCTCTTCTTTTTTTTTGTTTTTCCATGAGAATCTTGTGTGTCTGCCTGGAGATTTGGCAATGATTAAAAGCTCTACAGCTCTGTTCAAGCAAAACCACATCCTATTAAAATTCAGTTTACCACCATCCATGCTCAGTTATGTTCTGTTAACGTGTTGTTTCATCATTAATTACTTTGGAATAGCTGATTTCAAAAATGTTAAGTCTGGAAGGGAGCCAACGAGTGAAACTTATTCATGTTAGTGTAGTTTTGGGTGAAATGAGACGATCCAGAATCAAAGGCAGTCATCACTAACAAGTTTTTCCTCTCATCCTTCTCTCAACAGCCCCGAAGAACAAAAAGAGATCTGCAAAACAAAATCTCCATAAAACTAGTTTAATGAAACAATCCCAACACAAAGTCTAATTACCATAGACTGTATGGACGTAGCCACCATGACGTCACCTACTGGTTTGTGGACTCCTGCTCTGAAGCCTATTGTTTGGCATTTTGATTGTTGCCATTTTAAAATTTTGGAGCTAGAATTGGCCACATTTGGACAAAAGGCTGGTTCTGACTCATAGGCTGTGGTGACAACTTGCAGACAGTCTGTCAATCAGAGTGGCCATCCTCTTTCTTATGTGTAATTCATTTTAACATTGGGGTCTATGGGGACTGACTCACTTCTGGAGCCAGCCTTAAGTGGCCTTTTTTGGAATTGCAGTTTCTTTGTACTTCAGTGTTGGCTTCATTTTTCAGCCCCAGAGTTAGACGCTTTCAACATATTAGCTTTTCCAACAATCTCAACCATAGCATGAGGTCACCACCAGTGAATGAATGAAGTTCACTCAGTTGTTGTGGAGATGGATCTCTTAACCATGATGGCTATTTCTCAAAATTGGAAATTGTAATTTGAGTAATCCCTGCTTTACATCCACATATAAGCTTCTTCCTGAGCATTCAATGTCCAGCACTTGAAATTTAGATGTAAATTTTTATTATTATTCATTATTAATTGCGGAAGTGCCAGAAACTGCAGTTCTTTGAATGGCCACTTGGGGCTTGCTCCAAAAGCGAGTAATCGCCTTAGAGCTACACGTTAAAATGCTCAACTGTACAGCCATGGTAAACATGTTTACAGCCTGGTACACACACACACACACACACACACACACACACACACACACACACACTGTATGGGAGATGCATTTTTGTATCTTTTTGTATGTTATTAGGGCTTAACTTATTGCAACATTTTGGTCTGCTAAAAAAGTCATGTTTAGAATTTGGTCAATATTTCCAGAAAATAGGCCTACATTTTGTTTTAGTGGTTTTGAGCCTACTTTTTGCTAGTAAAAATTAACATTTGCTTTATCATAGTTAGCCATAGCTATAAACGCACTGTGCTACTGAAGGTAGCAGCTAGCGTAAGCTCTATCTTCTCATCCAAATATGGTGACTTCTGGCTCTGAAAATCCAAGATAGCGACGGCTAAAATTGTCAGATTAAAGCAGTCCACAAACCAATAGATGATGTTAAGGTAACTACATCCATCATATTTTAGTCTATGGTTACTCTTCAGCTGACAATTAACCTGTTTTCAGCACTTACATGTAAACTGACAGTACCGCTGTTTTCATCTCTTACCCTTTAAGTGACATATCAACTTCTTTCAGCACTTACAGTTTAACAGACAGTTCCACAAGACAATTTCAACTCTTTTCAGTGCTTAAACTTCAATTGATACTTCAAGGCCTCTCAACACTCACATGCAATTCCCACTTCAACTTCATTCAGTGCTTACAGTTAATCGGAAACCTCAACTTCTTTCGGCACTTCAATTTTAACTACTTTTCACTATTTGTTTTTCAACTGTTTCTTCAATTTTCAGCATTTCAACTATTTGAAATGTCACAACTGCAAATTTTCAGTTCGAGAACACATCAATTTTCTTCAGAAAATGTATTGTTTTCTAGTTTTATAAGTCATCCTTATTAGAAACACTGATAATTATTCTGACAGGACAGCACAATGCTCACTCGCAATTTTGCTCTCCAACAATGTGTCCACAGACGGTGATTCAGGAGCTTTGTGCAGACAAGCAGCACAAAGATGAAGGTTACTGAAACCACATTACCACCATTGATATTACCCAACTCCAAGGCCCTTACTTCATTCCCCACCCATTCAAGAATCACATTAAGGTTGCAGAGAGCTGTTTTATTGCTTTTAGCTTTTCAATTAGGCTGGATAATTTGTGTCCACCTCCTTTAGATTAGATTTTAAATGAGAAACATGTTGTGCCATTAATTATCACAATTCTTATTTTGTGGACAAAGCTCTTTAACGCCCAGCTGAAGAGAGGAGAAAAGAAAAAAAGGGGGGGAAGAAAAAGAGGGAGAGGGGAAAAAAAGTGCTAATGTGATGAACAACAGAGGCGACCGCTGGGCAGTGGACAGGCTAAATGATTAGCTCAGTAATAGTGAGAAAGGCTATGACAGTGATGGCCCTTCAAAGAGCGGACTGCCTTGCCTGGCGGTGCGTCCGTCACTCTACCTGACACCATGACGTTTTCCATGCTGTGCTGAGATGTGAGTCTATATGTGTGTGTGTGTGTGTGTGTGTGTGTGTGTGTGTGTGTGGTTCTGACCTGAGGTAATGCTGGTGAGCTACAGAAGATGTTTGTTCCTTCGTCCAGCACCCCAGCACCCCTCCTTCCCACCCAGCTGAGGAGCAAACACTTCACTCCTAGTCAGCTCTAAAAGTGGGTCAGGCCTCTGTGTAGCTCCTGCTGCGGTTTGTCTACAACACTGCTGTTGCCTCTGGAATCTGTGTACAGCAGGACGTGCCTCTGCAGCGAGATAGCTGTGAGATACTGCAGGCAGATACAGTAGCAGGCTCAGTGCTGTATGTACAGTATATGGTATGCCTTTTGGGCAAAACAAATGGTGAGAGAATTGAGCTGAAAATATGGAATAAAACCTTGAGAATACTGTGTAAAACTTTGAGAATATCGACTGAAACCTGAGAATATAGAATTAAAGTGGACTAAAATAAAATGACTATTATAAACAACTATTTCTGCCATTTGGAGAAACAGTCAAGCTTTGCGAGCAGAAATAATAACGTGGTCATCTTTCTTTATAGATACCCGCTTACATCCATTAAAAAGAAACAGCAACAATTGTGGATGAGATGGATGTAACTGTAGAAGTTGTTTTAAGTCAGTCCACAGAAATAACTCTTACATCAACATATTTCCTCAACTGTCAATAAAACATTAAGTTCGCTAACAGAGCCTCCATGTTGACTGAATAAAACTGAGTTTGCAGGATAGATATTGTCCTTGTTACAATCAGTAGCCAGTGCAAATGACCATACCCATTTATATCACTGAGTTAAGATTAGAATCACCCCTCAATATAACACAATACAATTTCTTGAAATGTGAAAATTAATACCATTCAGTAAGGTAGATATAAAGCTACAACCAAGCGGCAACCTATGAGGCTATGAAAAAATGGTAGTGCCAATACTGCAGTTCATCTAATGGCCACTTGAGGCTTGCTCCAAAAGTGAGTCAATCCCCATAGAGCCCCAGTTTATGATGCCCAACTTTACAGCAGAAATAAATATGTTTACAGCATTGTACAAAAAAAAAAAAAAACAGTTGTGGTGTCTTTTATTTATTTCCCCATTCATGACAACTGTAGCCGACGGGTTGAATTTTTATATAACTCACCTGTTCAAATGATGAACTGCCTTAAAGTTAGGTATAATTAAGGGCATGGTCACTCTGAGTGACAGCTGGGTGAAGCCTGTCACTGCCGTGCCGACACTGCTGGCTAGGTAATGTAATCATGTCGTAACCCGGAATTCATGGAAGCTACATGGCTGTAGCCATAGCTGTTGCTATTTCAGTGTGTTTTGAGTTCATGAAAGTTAATTGCAATGTTTTGGTCATCTGATAAAGTCATGTTCAGTGTTTGGTTGTACTAAAAGACCCTTTAAGGAGTTGGATGATCAGCTTTTCCTGTAAGTAACATAACATTTTGTTTTAATGGTTTCAAGCCCATTGTTAATTTGCAATAATTAGCATAAGATTATCACGGTTAACTATAGCTGTAAACCAAGCCATCCAAACCATGCTAACCAAGCCCTCTCATCCATATATGATCCCATCTGGCTCCAAAATCCAAGATGTCGATGGCCAAAATGCCAAGCCTGAGGCTTACAAAATGGGAGTCCACAAACCAGTGGGTGGAGTAACAGTGGCTATGTCTACAGTCTATTGCTATAGCCAGTCAACTGCTTAGCTTAGCTTAGCTTAGCTTAGCCAGCTAGCAAGCTTAAAGGCCCTGACACACCAAGCCGACGGTCGGCCGTCGACCAAAGTCGGGCCGTCGATGAGCGTCTGTCGCCCTATTTTTTGCGGTGTGTCCCGCACCGTCGGCACTTGGGCATCAGCGTCGGTGGCTTTTCGGCCGATTGAGCATGTTGAATCGGCGGCGGAGCTTGTCGATGAGAGAGATCACTCTGATTGGCTGATCAGGTTTTATTTCCTCGCCCCTGTAGTAAGTGAATCTGCCTGTAGTGAAACCGGGGCTAACTGGTGCTTCCTCCTCAAGCTCCACTTCACTCAGCTGCCCGACAGATCTGCTGCTTCTTCACACTTTAATCTGAATAACAAACCGGAGCTAGCTGGGAGGCTAGCGGAGTGTTAGCCGCAGCACGGCCGGAGNATCAGGTTTTATTTCCTTGCCCCTGTAGTGAGTGAATCTGCCTGTAGTGAAACCGGGGCTAACTGGTAGTGAATCTGCCTGTAGTGAAACCGGGGCTAACTGGTGCTTCCTCCTCAAGCTCCGCTTCACTCAGCTGCCCACAGATCTGCTGCTTCTTCACACTTTAATCTGAATAACAAACCGGAGCTAGCTGGGAGGCTAGCGGAGTGTTAGCCGCAGCACGGCCGGAGGGAAGCAGCCAGTTAGCCTCCACTAGCATCCGGCTCTCTGTTTGAATCCAAACGGAGAGCCGGGGCTAGCTGGGAGCGGCCCTGGTTTGTTATTTAGGTTAAAGTGGGAAGAACCAGCGGGTTTATCAGGCAGCTGAGTTAAGTGGAGCCTGCGGAGGAAACACTGGGACCGTCTGGATGTAATTGTCTGGAGGTGCTGCGGTGCTCGGCTGCACAGATAGGAAATCCCTCGGCTGACAGGATGTACCACTCTCTTACTCCGCTCTCTCACGCAGGCGCAGAATGTACGTGCCACTTGGCCGTCGGATGTAGTCTGTGTAGTGTGTTCAAATGCAACTGACACAAGGCGACGTGAGGCGACGTGAGGCGACGTAGACGACGCAACAGTTGGCTTTCGTCGCCGCTAGTTCTTTGATGTCGGTTTGATGTGTCCGCACCTTAACACGAAGATTGAAAACAAGGAGAAACAGTTAGCCTAGCTCTGTTCAAAGGTAAAAAAAAACAGACAAAATCGAACAACTGAGATTTTAATTGGTGAGGAGGTAGGTGGAGTTTTAAATGTATTTTTACCTGATCAAAATTCTGTCAAATAATCTATCTAATGATAAGTAAACAAAATTGTGAATCTGGCCAAATATGTAATGACAGTTTTTGATTATGATCATTACCAAAAAAAAGCACTCAGCACTAGAAACATTAAAACACCAGATTTTAGACTGGAAACCAGTACAAGACATTATATAAATGACCCTTACCATTTAAATCGATATTGTGCCTTAATTGTGCACATTTATTGCCACAAAGTAAGAAGGCGTGGGGCATCAGAGAAGCTGCCCCTCTTTGGGAGGTTAGTTGCCCAATGACAAGAGGGCCGACTCATTGCTAATGATGCAGGCTGTTCTCATTCACTGAATAGTAATGCATTATAATTAATGTAATCGTGAGCCAGGAGGCTGTGATCTGTGCACTGCAGGCTGTCCTCTGTCATATGATGAAAGTGAAGGAGGAAGTCAGGTGACATAGCATAAAGAGCGACAAAGTTCAGGTAGGGATAAATGTTAGGGTGTTGGATGGGTCCCACAAAAACAGGACTTTGACCGAGTCGACCTGGGCTGGTGTCCAGTGTGAGAACAAAAATCAATATTGACTTATTTTAAAGTTACCTAGGTAAGTAACGTCACCTTGTCACATGTTATGTAACATGACAACATCTGACCATGATTCTTCTTCTAAACCTAACCTCGCCGGTAGGGGTGCTACTTTGTAAGATATCATATGAACTGTTGTATGAGGATGTGTTGAATGATGACCATGAGATGTGCTTGATAAGAAGCTAGTTGTTGGACCTTGAGTTAAGAACTTTCTGTTTAATTCTTTCTGATATAGCTTCAACAAAAAATGTTTTATACCTGTCAAGAGTTATCACATACCCTTGACAGCCCGCTTTGACAATACTGAACTTAATTAGGTCCAGTGACATAAACTTGAGTTTGAATTTAAGAGAGAGAGAGAGAGGAACCATGTATGTATATGTGCAGTATATGTCTACACATATATGTGCATGTGTTTATACATGCTGTCATAGCTACTCTGAGTACATGGAGTTCCTCTGGAGTCCCTGGCTGCTTAACATGAGATAATGACCCCGCCGGCTGAATTCAAATCAGATTACAGTGCTCTCTCGGGACAGTCAGCATGTGTCTCTCACATTAAAAGCTCTTCCTCTGGAAGCTGCTTCCTGCTGCAGGAGGAGAGCTGCTGAGAAGGAGTGAAGAGTTTGTAAATGAAGCCGAGGTCTGTCAGCTCAGAGGTGTTTATACCCGCCTCTGAGGAAGTGACTCGTGCATGTTTTGGCTTGACAGGCAGATGTGATGATAAGACTCACGAGCCAGGGGTGGCTGACAGTATGCAGGACGCACACCCTGACCACCTCAGAATGAATGGTTTGTACTGTAATGTGAATTTAATACACTCAAGGGCACACTTTATGCAGCATTTCTTAGTTCTGCTTGATTGCACATTTGACTGAAAGTGCATTACAGTAAATCTTTTGTGGCATGTTCAGTTATTTTTAATGAATTTAACTTTGTTCACAAACCAAAAAGGGCTATTAGAGGAGCTAAACCTCCTCTTTGAATTAGACTATAAATCATTATTATACTGTATTATTATATTAGCTATTCCAATTTCCTAACAGAGGAGGCTCCGCTTTAGAAGTGGTGCGGTGCAATAGTCTCAAAAGAAAACACACCCTCAGGGTTTTTTATTCCACATCTCTGCAATTCCAACACCCTGACCTAATTGTAACCTGTTTTTCACACAAAGCGTTTTGAACATTTCCTCCATTGTCTTTGAAGATGTAGCAATAAAAAAGCTGTTAAACTGATATATTCAGATAAGCAAATATTTCTGCAGAAAGTGAAAGTGCAATATGTAATAAAAGTCTTACACTTTAAAGTCCTGCTTTGTAGCTACAGGTGTATGCTTGCTATTTTATCTTAGCTTTTCAATCTGAAGATTTTAAAATATCCGGGTGAAATCCAGCCTTTTATAGGAGGGGACACATGTTTTGCTTTAGCAATTGCATACGTCATTATGTGACACCATTAGTGAACATAGACAACGGAGGGAAGAGATAAGCAGAGCAAAAACAATACGTGGATTACACACAAAGCAACAGCACTATTAACTGTTTTATTGTAAGCACTGACTCTGACTGTTCTGACAGCCCAGACTCTCCTTATCCACCTCCTCACTGATAATTTGCCAGTCCAGTCACCGGAAGAAAATGTTAGTATTTCCTGTTTCTGCAAACCATGGATATGCAGGCCCGGATTAAGAGGGCAGGGATCCCTGGGCACAAATTCTTGGAGGGCCTCCCGAACACACACACACACACACACGAACAGGGTTTTGTATTATGGACTGCTATTTGTTGGAAACACCTGTAACATATACAGGATTTACACTGACAGGGTACAGCCTACTGTACATGATCACAAAGAAGGACAAAATCAACACCTGCAGATATCCTCCATCATACAGGATTTACACATAATTGCAACAACGCTTTCCTCGCCAAGCAACAATATCACGAAACCAGCTTATATTATTACTCATTAGCATTTGCAAACACAAACTGCTTCACCTCCACAAGTCCAGACTGTGGATTCAGAATTGTCCACATATATCCACAATTGACCCACATACACATACCTGTAAATATGGCTTTTCTGCTCTGTCTCCAGATGCTCTTTGTGTCCTGTCTTTGTCTCTCTGAGGGCTGTCTCTCTTTATCTGTCTCCTCCTTCTTTATTATCTCTACTCTCATTTACTGGTAATAAAAAAGGATACAAAACAGCACTGGTCAACTTGACTAAAAGCCTTACTCTGATATTTAATAGAAATAGAAAATGAAGGTAATACAGGTTGTCTCCACACACACATACATACACACACAGGCACGCATGCACGCATGCCCACACTCACACACACGAACACCTGTAGGCTACAGGTGATGTGTGGTGACCCAAGAACTTCATCATCGCCACGGAAAGGCAACCCTTTCACTTAGGAAGTAAATGACGGCCACGACACGCTTCAACACCTCCCGCCAGTACCGCTTCTCTCCCTCCAACTGTTGCACGAATTGCGAGTTCACAGTCTCGCACCCCGTGACAGATGAGCGCCGAAGCAACGCCAGCATGCAGCTACAGTGCTCTGTGCTTTTCTTGTGACCCTGCAGACGTTCGGGGTGCTTCCAGTCAGAGTAACGTTAGCCACTAACAAACTGGGTTTTCTTCGTTGCAAAGAGCATGCAAGCAAAGCAAAAAATATTACCTGCAGATGGTGAATAGGTGATCCAGTCACGGGAAACCTTTTCTCCAGTTTGTAGACGGCTGTAACGTTACAGCAGATGGTTAGTGAAGGAGCGCACTTTACCGCCCAAGCCGCCATCACGAGTTGATGCTGGGTATCTGCTCGTGCGGTTATGGAAGGCTGCAGGTCCACGATCAATTAGAACAGCTCGCGTGTGTTCACCCGACAACACCGGGTCCGACACTTCGTACATCCACTGAGAGCTGCCGGTGCTATGACTGCAGCTAGCTACAGGTTGTGGCGGGCTTCCTGTGGCATCTTCCTCCAGCTCCGGCTCCCGGTTAGCTAGCTTAGCTTGCACGGTGTTCTCCAACTCCAAAGCATCTCCTGGCTCTGTTTGAGGAAGAAAGTTTGGATGGAAGGCACCCTTTTTAAAAATGTTGCCTCCCTCTCCTCCTTTTCTGCTCTCCGCTAACGTTTGGTACAACCACTTGTTTCGCTATGTTTCACTCTCTATCACTGCTATCGCTGAGGACAGTCACGTAGGGGCGGAGGCGGAGCGGCCTGTTACCATGGTTTCCACACTTGCACTTGACTAATGAAATCATTCTATTTAGGTAAAAAAATATATATATATATATCAGCATGATGTTTATTGGTTAAACATGGTGTCATTTATTTGAAATTTGAAGAGGAGGGATTTAGGGGAAAATATGTTATACAGTCGTTTTCTCCAATTCTGGCTGGGCCCATGGCTGAGCCCCGTCTGCACATGGGCCCCTGGGCCTGTGCCCATAAAGCCCATTGGGTAATCCGGCCATGTGGATATGTTACATTTGTACATTTTATATGTATCATATGCATCATGACTTTGTCATCAGGAGGTGAAGGGGACGGTGGATGGCGTGACTCATGCAAGACGCCTGCTAAGTTACAGACCACTGCAGACCACTTTTTATGACCAACAAACAACAACACTGGTTGTTATTTAGCAAGTCATTGCTGTACTTCCAGTGGCTTTATAGCCATGAAATGTGGGTGTGTTTAGTGACCCCTTGCTTGGATTCCTGCCAGGATAGTGCCACAAAAAGCTTTTTTTTTTTTTTTTTACCGAACAATGGTTGCATTTCCATCCAGGATTGTGCCAGGAATAACGGTTGTTTTTTTTTTTTGTTTTACCGAAATACAGTTAAATTTCCTAGCAGGATGGTGCCACTAAAAGCAGTTGTTTTTTACTGGGATATGGTCGCATTTCCTGCCAAGATAGTACCACTAAAAGCATTTTCTTTTTTGCCCAAACAATGGTTCCATTTCCTGCCAGGATAGTGTCACTAAAAGCAGTTGTTTTTTTCGGACACATCACTGTTTTTTAGCTGGTATGGTGCCATGAAAAGCGTTGTTTTCAGCCGGGATAGTGCAATGAATAGTGGTTGTTTAATTATTGAGATATTGCTGTGTTTCTTGCTGGGATAGTGCACAAAAAGCGGTTGTTTTTTCTTATACATCACTTTGTTTTTAGCTGTGATAGTGCCATAAATAGAGGTAGTTTTTACCATGACATTGCTGTATTTCCTGCCGAGACAGTGTCACGACAAGCAGTTGTTTTTTCCGACACATTACTGTGTTTTTTGCTGTGATAGTGCCATGAATAGAGGTAGTTATTTACCAAGACATTGCTGCATTTATGCTGGGATAGTGCCATGAAATGCAATTGTTTTTTACTGACATTCGGTTGCATTTTCTGCTGAGATAGTGCCAGGCATAGCAGTTGTTTTTTACAGAGAAACTGCTGCCTTTCCTGCCAGGATAGTGCCACGAAAAGTGGTTGTTTTTTCCAACACATCACTGTGTTTTAAGCTGGGATAGTAACATGAATTGAGGTAGCTTTTTACTACTGCTGCATTTCCAGCTGGGATAATGCCATGAAGAGCAGTTGTTTTGCACTTCCTGGGGGGATGGTGGCATCAACAGCAGGAATTTTATGCAAAAACATGATCTTTTCCCTAACCCTAACCATGACCAAGTGTTTTTTGTGCCTAAAACTAACCCCATAGCCACAGAGTTGTTGAAATGTAAAGAAACTCAAAGTTTTAATGTATCCCCTACATAATAACGTACAAATGTAATGCATGTGTCAATAGCATAAATGTACAATGCCAACATTTATTCTGGGACTGCGTTGTGTTTTTCCCTGTGAATTACAGTAAAAATTAGGCTTTTATCTTGTTGATCATTTATGAGCTCGAAGATAACAGTGTGATGAAATCGGTAATAAACAGTCTTTGGATGAATGATTTGAAACAAAGTTTAGCTGCAAACACTAATTAAAATATCCCCAAAATACACATTGAAAAAGTTCAAAGCTAAGAGTTACAACAGCCTGAACAACAAATAGGAAAAAATCTCATATTCAGGGAAACAGTCAATAATTACCAAATTACCTATGGGGAACAGCTTGCATCCCGATCATTCAAAGAAATAAAGAAGATGCAGAGTTACTAATGTTTCTCTGTGAAATCATATTATTGTGTGGAAGGTGCAGCGCGACAGGTGAAGATACAGCACCATAAATGTGCAGGCAGAGGCAGATGGTGTTGGTTTTTACTGTTAATTAGTACAATGATGATGACAGAAATGAATAAAACAAATTGTTGGCGAAGCTGTTTATGTGATCACATCCAGTGGTGTTTTGTTTGTACTTCTGATCTCATGTCAAAAATGTTATCTTAATTGATACAACAGCAGTGTCGGCTTGCAATGCATTTAAAATCAGTGCGCTAATGAAACCACTTTTGCTAAAAAGAAAGTTGGAAAGGAGGCTGTGACACACAGGATTAATGAGCTCTGTCTCCTGCACAAACAGGTAGAATACAGAGTTATAATCGATCACACTGATGTGTGTGAAGGTGTGTGTGTGTGGTTATTCCATTGCAATCTGGTGTCATTTGCATGCGACTTAATGAAGGTACACATCTGTACAGGGTGTACACGCAGTTTAAAGCCGCTGTGAACAACAATCACTCATATTAATGTATAGATAAATGCAAGCTGATTTAAGAACATTCCTGCTGTAAACACATTAAATGTTCATTTTTGGTAATTTAAACACATCTCCTTGTTGAGGAGTGTTTAATCAAAACAGTTAATTTACATTTTAAGTATTATAACATTGCTGCACATTTGAGGCAAGTATTTAATTTGATCTTGTAAATAAATCAGCACAGTGAAGTTGCTCCAGAAACAGACAGTAGATCTGAAATGCTTATTCTCAACGCCATTCTTCAGACCCATTTTCCTCCAAGGCACATGCTGGCCCACCTGTTTGCACCTTGTTGCGCCACTAATAAAACTACAGTGGCCAACAAGGGCAAAGGTGCAGCAATGGCCAGAAACTTTGCTATTAGGAGAAATGTGCTGCAGCTTCAGAAACAAGGCCATTTCAAAAACAGAAAGAAAAACACAAACACTGAAAATAAAAAAACGTTATGCAGAAAGCCAAAACAAATACATCGACAGCAAACATGCTGCAAATACAGAAATGATGCAAAGCTAAAAACACACAAACCCCCAAAAAACAAATGCAACAGAGAAACGCTGCATAGCTAGTCAACACAACAGAAGTTTTTAGGCCTATAGGGGGAGCTATGTAAATCTGCTGCTCTTTTATAATATTGTAAAAGACTACAGCCAAATGTTCACATGAATAAGTACCTTTAAATGTTATCTCCACTTTTCTTCCTGCTTAAAAAACACCCTCTACCTACCCATTTCCACTCTGTTTCCATGTTCACATTGAAGGTCCGCCACACTGAGTGCTAGTGAGGACTAGTGAGGAGTGGAAGTGAGATATAAAAGCCTCCAAAAGCGAGCCTGCACCGATGCTGACTTACTGAGCATGTGCATCGCAGTGCGTCTATAAAAATAAAGTTTCATGTGACCTTTAGGAGTCTAAACTGTCCAAACTACGACATATTTCTTCAGATGTTAACATTTTTAAATGCTGCATTGTAGTAAGAATCAAATAACACCTCTCTAGTCTAAAACGGTAATCCTGTTTATTTTATAGTAAAGTGAAACAGGAACTGTTGCAATAACGAGCAGCTTACAAGGATAATATATGCTACCAAAACTCTGGTAAACAGCAGTACAAATCAAATAAAAATGATATAAATACATAAGGAACGTAAAATGGGATTCATTTTGCTTTTCTTCATGGTTACCAAATATAACGACAGCTCCTTTCTCTGGCACGGCGAGGGAAGTGTGTCCCAAAACTTGCTGCCCTGTTTACACCCTACACCTTGATGTAGGGTGCTTCATTCAGCTGTGAAGGTGACTACAAATG
Source organism: Epinephelus moara (assembly GCF_006386435.1). Taxonomy (NCBI): domain Eukaryota; kingdom Metazoa; phylum Chordata; class Actinopteri; order Perciformes; family Serranidae; genus Epinephelus; species Epinephelus moara. The sequence goes on along the minus strand of NC_065517.1, from coordinate 8,430,933 downwards.
GAGTGACACTCTGAGACTGAGTGGGAGTGGATAGAGTCCAGTTTTGGAAAGGCCCACCCTCTCATCTGCTCTCTCTCTGGGGTTGATGATCACGCTGTTCCACTTAGTGCTCCCCCTAGAGGCCTGGACAACAATCTATTGTGTTGACTGGATATGCAGCTTTTTTCTGTTGCATTTGTTTTTGGGTGTTTTTGACTCTGAATCATTTCTGTATTTGCAACTTGTTTTGGCTTTCAGCATCACATTTTTTCATTTGCAGCATGTTTACGTTGTTGTGTTTGTGTAGTATTTTTGTTTTTGAATTGGCAACATTTTTGAAGGTGCAGCACATTTCTTTGAATGCAAATGTTTAGGCTATTTGCTTGTCATCCTCCATAGAAAAATGGGTCAGTAAGACATCAATGCTGTCAAAATGGGAGCCTGTAATGAATAAGAGCTTTCTTATGATTGTATGACCAGGAGAAGCAACAAAAGTAACAATCCAACCAGCACAATACTAATTTTCATCTATTTATTTGGTCCAGACAGACCTCAGTCAAAGAGAGTGAAGAGGCAGGGGCTCCAAACTTTAGCCACTATGGTTGAATTTAAATGTCTGGACTTCCCTGGACCTACAGACATGTTTGCACTTTCTGTGGACTTCCAGAGAGTCTTAACCCGACCAATGGCTCTGTTGTACTATGTCAAGCAGCAAACGTTGTCACTGTCAACTGAAAGAATTGCTAAGAAAATACTTAGAAATTGGCTACAGGGTCAAGAACCAAATTTCATGTCAATGTGACGTTTGACGTTCATATAACACAATTTAACATCCTTGCAGACCTGATAAGACTGAGCGCTTAAAGGAATGGTGTGTAATATTGAGGGGGATTTACTGGCATCGAGCAGTGAGGACTGCAGACTTCAATAGCTGACACTTTTCCTGGTTAGTATTCCTTTAGTGTTGATTGTTCAGGAGGTTTTTACCAGGAGCCAAATATCCATAGAGGTCTCTTCTTCTCCAAAACAAACAGAGCAGGTGATTAAAACCAGGAAAAACACAAACTAAAGCAGTTTCATATCGCAAATCAGACTTTCTCCAAGACTGTTGGGCATTTTGGAGATAGGCCACAAGTCTAGCACCTGCTAATGTGTGCTCACCTATTTTGCCTGATTATTTAAAATCCAAACATTTAGGAGGTTTTTACCAGGAGGTCTCTTTCTCTCCAAAACAAACAGACAGTTAAAAATAAAACACCAATTTCTTTAACGTGATACTGCTTTATCCAGTGTTTTTCCGATGCTCTCATCCAAAGGGGCTGCTAACTACAGTGGCTGATGCGAAAATATGAATGGCCCCATCTATGGCCAGTATTTGGTTTGTCAGTTCTGGGCTAATATAAAAACATGAACAAAGACCCGCTTCCTATGTAGAAATGAACATTACAACATCATTCTAAGGTAACAAAGACATGATTCTTATGTTCAGGGAATTATACCCTAAAGAAAATAAACTTCAGTCGAGACCGCTTTAGTCAAAGAAAACTTTATTTCCATTTGCAGTATTATATTTGGTGGTATGGCTCTGTTCTGGGGCCTCTCTGCCTTTCCAAGGCCTATGTAGAAAACCTAAGGCAGAGAGAGCACACCTCGCCGCCCTTCCACACACCTATCTGGAAAGCCTAAGGCAGTGAGAGTAAACCTCCCTGCCCTTCCATGCGCTTACATAGAAAGTCTAAAGCAGGGAGAGCAGCAGCAAAGACCCCAAGGAACAGAGCAGAGCATCAGTGACAAACAGAAATGACATTGATAAGTCAGATGAAACATGAAATGGAGGTTGCCTAGAAAGGAATCACGTGATCTTTCAGCTGACTCCCTTCCACCAATCAGCTGATCCATCGGTTAATTGGGCTGTTTGAGATCAGCTGATGTAGCTGGGATGTGAGTTGAGCTTGACACCATGTCCTGCCTGAACTAATGCTATGCTCACTTTATGGTATGTATTCCGTTTCTGCTGATATATCCCCCTAGATCCTACGCATGGGACCTATAAAGGTACTAACAGCTTTAATCTTGTTGTGAAGCACTTCATAATTTATATTGTTGCACTGCCGTGCTATATAAATAATTAAATGAGTATAACTGAAGTTTGCCAGGGCTCAGTCTGAAAGAACAAAGAGTGGACATCTTGTTCCCTGTATGTGCATGAAGCTGAAGCAGGCAGCTCATCTCACCCACACTGGCTTTTCTTAGGTGAGAAGGCTAAGAGATATTTGTTCAAGCTGACCACAAAGACACTTCCAATAACCCACCAACTACTGGCCACACCACTAGCTTTAGAGACATTAGGCCAATTGAATGTGAGAGACAGTTTAACAGCCCCCTCTCCTCCCATCACGAGCTCAAGCAATTTAATCCATGTTTTGCAGCTTTTGTAATTCAGCCTCCACTCAAACACCCCAAGATACTTGTAATTACTGACAATAATTGAGTTTGTGTCGATGTGAAACACAGCTTGGGCTGGACGGGACTGGGAGGAGAGTGCATTTGTTGTGCTCGTTTGGCAGAATGACAGTGATCCAAAGCTGCAAAGACAACAAGCGCGGCACCTATTTAAATGTTTGGTGAAATGAAATTAAATGTGACACAATGAGAGGAAAGGGGAGTGGACCCCGCAGCCTCATCCGGGGTGGTTGTAATTAACTTGCGTGTGACGGAAACACGATTAATACACAACAGTGTTTATGACAGCTGCGCTAACGTCGCGGCGCCACGTTTCCATCAGTCAGGAGGGCTCATTGTTTCACCTGTCTGCCTCTGATTGGAAAAGTTTACCTTCGAACATTCTCCGATGGCAGACTGTGTACCCCAAGTGTTATTTGCATTCGCTAGAGTAATATTTGTCTGCCAGAAAAAGCTTATAGGAGAATTGCTGTAGAATGCATCAATTTTAATTTCCTAAAGCAACAGAAGCTCGGAGATTATGTAGTATCTGATCAAACGATTGCTGGTTTGGTTCCCCAGGATCACAATCTGGGAAGTGACAGAGTTCTTCCTTATAACAAGACAATAATCCTCCAACTGCTGCGGTGAAAACTGCAAAATAGGGAAACTATAAAACAGTGGCTATAGCAGGCAGCTCCCTGGTGTAATTGTGTACTAGAAAGTGAGTGTGAGAGAGGAAAAAAGCAGAACTTTGTACTCAGCAGACCTAGCTCGTGTAAATACAGGTAAAGAATCACAGCAGTGTTGGACCGCTGTATCTGGCCTTGTCATTGTTTACACCTACATTTACAGTATTGTTTGAGAGGCTACGCTCTGCTACAACACCGACATCTCTTGGAGTGCTGCCTAGACTGCAAGCATAGAGAGTGGCAGTGCACAAGGAGCGCAGTGCAGTTGAGTCAGCGGGGAGCGCAGGCAGGGCCGCCGGGTTGAAGCTTTGGCTGACCACAGCTCCGGTCCTGGTGTCCTCTAGAGTCGTCCAGCTGCGTAAATGAGCGCCAGAGCAAGACTGCCAACAGCCAGGCCAAATCACACACATGTAACCAAGGCAATGTCCTTCCACCGGTCAGTGTATTTATTTTCAGGCTTTGTCACGGCCAGTTTCTTTTGCCATGTGATGTTGTTTTGCAAACGGCCTCCTCTGGAGCCATCTGTTTGGCCCCAGCCAGCTGGAGGGGAGACCCAGCAACAGGGCTGCTCGGACTCCCGACCTGTGCAGGCTTTAGGGAGACTAGAGGCGAATATGAGGGAAACTTGGAAGTTAGTTCCCTCTAGGAAAGGATTGTATGGTCTGGCTTCAGCATACATTTGTGGGCTTTTGTGTCCATGTTTTCCCACACACATGCAACCTTACATCCTGCAACAAAACTCCTACTAATGCTGTTTGTGTATTGTCAAGTTTACCTTACCTAACCTTACCTAGGCCTCCAAACCCTTAAAAGAAAATTACCCTTACATCCTTTAAATTTCTGTGCCCTTTACGGAAGCCCTGAAGGCAAGTGAGAAAAAAAAATCAGGTGATCCATTTTCTAAGTTTGTTTTGTTTTCTTGTTTTCTCTCCTGTACTTATCACATAAGAACAGATGGAAAACAAAAGGTTTTAGCACTTACAACATTCATGTTTTCTTCCAGGTGAGTTTTAATGCACTCTAAACACAAGGCAAGTTATTTAACATTCTGCCATGTCTTTCTATTGTAAATTTTTTTAGTTGTATTTGGAATTTGAGGCAGTGGTGACCTTCAGACTCTTGAGTCCAAAATAAGTATTACAACAACAAATACTTAAGATTATGATACTAATCAAAATCTAAAATAAAATAAAATAAAATAAATTTAAATTAATTGATTTTTTTTTTTTTTTTAGATTTAAAAAATATCCTGGCAAACCTTTTCTCAACTGATGAGAAACATATAGGAGCGAAAGCAAATTAGATAGGACTTAAAATAAGATTTTTTTTTTTACTTGCCTCTCAGATGCTTCCATAGCTGTCTGTCTCCTTTTTCTTCCTTTTTTATTATGTGGGAAGTCTCAATGGTTATATTCTATGTTATTGTTGTGGTTTGTTCTAGTCTGTGTTATTCTTCTTTTTATTTCGTGAAGCACTTTGTAACTTGGTTGTGTTACACAAATAGTAGTTATTAATAGGATAACATAAATAAAAATGACCAAATATTTTTAAGGTCTGGAAGAAAAAAGGTGTCTTTGAGAATCGTCTTCTGATTCTGAAATGTAAGTGTTTATTTTTCTTTTCTTTTCTTTTTTTTTTTTTTTGAAGGCACATATACACGCTACATTGAAAGTCAGATAAGCCACAATATGAAAACAAATTTAAAGATAAATTATCAACAAAACACTAAAGGACAATAAAAGAGACAAAGTAAAACGTACCCAAGCACAGAAGGTTTAGGCAACTTATTCAGAGTTGTATTCAAGAGTAAGAATAGGTTCATTTCAGGATGTGGAATATTTGAAAAATACAACTTTTAGTTAGCAGTTATTAGTATTAGTGGGTTGCTATAGGTAGCATAATGCTATTTCCACATTTGTCTCCTCCAGCACACTTCCTCAATCGGCAAACCTTTGAGATCTCCTCTATATGATCCTTGAGGGACAAAAAGTCTTTGGGCCTGTCATATTTAGTCCATATCCCATGGGGCCTGATATTTTTGCCATGTGCCTCCTCTGTGTAAGGTATTAATCCTCATTAGGCTGTAGTGAGGCTCTCATTGACTGCTCCGAGGTCTTTGAACCTGGGGGATGCCTTCTGTTTGCCTTCAGTTGTGAAACGCGGCCCAGTTCTGTCCAGGGAGAGACGCCGCCCCGAGGTGACGAGACAAGGCCAGAAACATGCTGTTTCCACTGAGAATGTGTGATCTTTTTTACTGTGCTCTTTTCTGTTCAAATGGAACTCTACTCTACCTATTTCATTATCAGTATCACACACCATCAATCAGAATCATATGTTTTAGACATGGCATACAGTATATTTATGCTGATATTTGGTGCTACATCCTGACTTTACAGGAAATTTGTATGGATTTGCATGAAAAATGTGTATTTTATTTGAAACATACAGAAATCTGGACAGAGTTAACCTTGCTGGCTTTTTACAGTAAAAATTTAAAACCATGGCTGGGACGTTACTCTGGCCTTTTTTTAAAGATTTTTTTTTTGGGGGGCATTTTGCCTTTAATTGTTAATTTAATTGTTTCAAGTGACTAGTGACATAGAAATAATAGTTAGCATGTTAGCCGTTAGTCTAGATACAGCCGTAGATAGTTAGCATGTTAGCCGTTAGTCTAGATACAGCCGTAGCATCAGACCTGTTAAAACGTAAGTGAACGGGCATACCTTCAAGTGCAAAGTTAGTCCACTAAACAAGCTTTTTTTCCACAAAGACCGCCTCATATCGTTAGGATAAATGTCAGAGAACATATAGAAAACTACATGTAAACATGTTGTCTTACCTTACCGGTGTGCTGCCATGTTTGTTTACCATCTAGCTCTGCTTTCCAAAGCCCGGCCGAAATATCGTGAGAACAAACAGCGATCTCATAGCGTGCCTGAACAAGCAGCAACAGCTGGAAGGCAGAACCGGACAGTAGCCTGAAAAGTTCATTCATTTATTTTATGAAAGATTTATAGAATAATGGCTGACTTTTTGCCAGACTTCGACTTTGTGGAGGAGGAATTTGATTTTGCAGAG